>NW_026708561.1:0-46241 GCF_902713425.1 Acipenser ruthenus | reverse complement strand
TGTGCATGGCACTGACATTGCTGTAATGGATGAGACGGTGATATCATTATTGTTCATGGCACTGACATTGCTGTAATGGATGAGGCAGTGATATCATTATTGTGCATGGAACTGACATTGCTGTAATGTATGAGACAGTGATATCATTATTGTACATGGCACTAACATTGCTGTAATGGATGAGACGGTGATATCATTATTGTGCATGGCACTGACATTGCTGTAATGGATGAGACGGTGATATCATTATTGTGCATGGCACTGACATTGCTGTAATGGATGAGACGGTGATATCATTATTGTGCATGGCACATTGCTGTAATGGATGAGGCGGAGATATCATTATTGTGCATGGCACTGACATTGCTGTAATGGATGAGACAGTGATATCATTATTGTGCATGGCACATTGCTGTAATGGATGAGGCGGTGATATCATTATTGTGCATGGCACTGACATTGCTGTAATGGATGAGGGGGTGATATCATTATTGTGCATGGAACATTGCTGTAATGGATGAGGCGGTGATATCATTATTGTGCATGGCACTGACATTGCTGTAATGGATGAGGGGTGATATCATTATTGTGCATGGCACATTGCTGTAATGGATGAGGCGGTGATATCATTATTGTGCATGGCACATTGCTGTAATGGATGAGGCGGTGATATCATTATTGTGCATGGCACTGACATTGCTGTAATGGATGAGGTGGTGATATCATTATTGTGCATGGCACATTGCTGTAAGGGATGAGGCAGTGATATCATTATTGTGCATGGCACTGACATTGCTGTAATGGATGAGACAGTGATATCATTATTGTGCATGGCACTGACATTGCTGTAATGGATGAGACAGTGATATCATTATTGTCCATGGCAGATTGCTGTAATGGATGAGGCGGTGATATCATTATTGTACATGGCACTGACATTGCTGTAATGGATGAGGCAGTGTTATCATTATTGTGCATGGCACTGACATTGCTGTAATGGATGATACAGTGATATCATTATTGTGCATGGCACTGACATTGCTGTAATGGATTAGACAGTGATATCATTATTGTGCATGGCAGATTGCTGTAATGGATGAGGCGGTGATATCATTATTGTACATGGCACTGACATTGCTGTAATGGATGAGGTGGTGATATCATTATTGTGCATGGCACTGACATTGCTGTAATGGATGAGACGGTGACATCATTATTGTGCATGGCACATTGCTGTAATGGATGAGGCAGTGATATCATTATTGTGCATGGCACTGACATTGCTGTAATTGTTGAGGTGGTGATATCATTATTGTGCATGGCACATTGCTGTAATGGATGAGGTGGTGATATCATTATTGTGCATGGCACATTGCTGTAATGCATGAGGGGGTGATGTTATTGTGCATGGCACTGACATTGCTGTAATGTATGAGACGGTGATATCATTATTGTGCATGGCACATTGCTGTAATGGATGAGGCAGTGATATCATTATTGTTTTTTTTTGTTTTTTTTTTACTTAGTCGTTGCCAATTAGTTTTTATTATTTTCTCCCCAATTTGAAATGCCGAATTGTTTTTTAAGCTCAGCTCACCGCTACCACCCCTGCGCTGACTTGGGAGGGACGACGATGAACACACGCTGTCCTCCGAAGCGTGTGCTGTCATCTGCCCGCTTCTTTACACGCTGCAGACTCACCGTGCAGCTACAGCGTCGGAGGACAATGCAGCTCTGGGCAGCTTACAGGGAAGTCCGCAGGCCCCCAGCCAGACTACAGGGGTCGCTGGTGCGCGGTGAGCCGAGGACACCCTGGCCGACCTAACCCTCCCTCCCCCCGGGCGACGCTCGGCCAATTGAGTGCCGCCCCCTGGAAGATCCCATCCACGGTCGGCTGTGGAATAGCCTGGACTCGAACTCGCGACGTCCAGGCAATAAGCGCATCCTGCATTCTAGCGAGTGCTTTTCACTGGATGCGCCACTCGGGAGCACCAGTGATATCATTATTGTGCATGGCACTGACATTGCTGTAATGGATGAGGCAGTGATATCATCATTGTGCATGGCACATTGCTGTAATGGATGAGGCAGTGATATCATTATTGTGCATGGCACTGACATTGCTGTAATGGATGAGGCAGTGATATCATTATTGTGCATGGAACTGACATTGCTGTAATGGATGAGACAGTAATATCATTATTGTACATGGCACTGACATTGCTGTAATGGATGAGACGGTGATATCATTATTGTGCATGGCACTGACATTGCTGTAATGGATGAGACGGTGATATCATTATTGTGCATGGCACATTGCTGTAATGGATGAGGCGGTGATATCATTATTGTGCATGGCACTGACATTGCTGTAATGGATGAGACAGTGATATCATTATTGTGCATGGCACATTGCTGTAATGGATGAGGCGGTGATATCATTATTGTGCATGGCACTGACATTGCTGTAATGGATGAGGGGGTGATATCATTATTTTGCATGGCACATTGCTGTAATGGATGAGGCGGTGATATCATTATTTTGCATGGCACATTGCTGTAATGGATGAGGCGGTGATATCATTATTGTGCTTGGCACTGACATTGCTGTATTGGATGAGGCGGTGATATCATTATTGTGCATGGCACATTGCTGTAATGGATGAGGCGGTGATATCATTATTGTGCATGGCACTGACATTGCTGTAATGAATGAGGCAGTGATATAATTATTGTGCATGGCACTGACATTGCTGTAATGGTTGAGACGGTGATATCATTATTGTGCATGGCACTGACATTGCTGTAATGGATGAGGCAGTGATATCATTATTGTGCATGGCACTGACATTGCTGTTATGGATGAGGCAGTGATATAATTATTGTGACTGGCACTGACATTGCTGTAATGGATGAGACAGTGATATCATTATTGTGCATGGCACATTGCTGTAATGGATGAGGCGGTGATATCATTATTGTGCATGGCACTGGCATTGCTGTAATGGATGAGACAGTGATATCTTTATTGTGCATGGCACATTGCTGTAATGGATGAGGCGGTGATATCATTATTGTGCATGGCACATTGCTGTAATGGATGAGGCGGTGATATCATTATTGTGCGTGGCACATTGCTGTAATGGATGAGGCGGTGATATCATTATTGTGCATGGCACATTGCTGTAATGGATGAGGCGGTGATATCATTATTGTGCATGGCACATTGCTGTAATGGATGAGGCGGTGTTATCATTATTGTGCATGGCATTAACATTGCTGTAATGGATGAGACAGTGATATCATTATTGTGCATGGCACTGACATTGCTGTAATGGATGAGACGGTGATATCATTATTGTGCATGGCACTGACATTGCTGTAATGGATGAGACAGTGATATCATTATTGTGCATGGCAGATTTCTGTAATGGATGAGGCGGTGATATCATTATTGTGCATGGCACTGACATTGCTGTAATGGATGAGGCAGTGATATCATTATTGTTTTTGTTTTTTTTTTTAACTTATTCGTTGCCAATTAGTTTTTATTATTTTCTCCCCAATTTGAAATGCCCAATTGTTTTTTAGGCTCAGCTCACTGTTACCACCCCTGCGCTGATTTGGGAGGGGTGAAGATGAACACACGCTGTCCTCCGAAGATTGTGCTGTCAGCTGCCCGCTTCTTTACACGCTGCAGACTCACGCTGCAGCTGCCTCAGAGCTACAGCGTCGGAGGACAATGCAGCTCTGGGCAGCTTACAGGCAAGCCCGCATGCCCCCAGCCAGACTACAGGGTTCGCTGGTGCGTGGTGATCCGAGGACACCCTGGCCGACCTAACCCTCCCTCCCCCCGGGCGACGCTCGGCCAATTGAGTGCCTCCCCCTGGAATCTCCCATCCACGGTCGGCTGTGGAATAGCCTGGACTCAAACTCGCGACGTCCAGGCAATAAGCGCATCCTGCACTCTAGCGAGTGCTTTTTACTGGATGCGCCATCGGGAGCACCAGTGATATCATTATTGTGCATGGCACTGACATTGCTGTAATGGATGAGGCAGTGATATCATTATTGTGCATGGCACATTGCTGTAATGGATGAGGCGGTGATATCATTATTGTGCTTGGCACTGACATTGCTGTAATGGATGAGACAGTGATATCATTATTGTACATGGCACTGACATTGCTGTAATGGATGAGACGGTGATATCATTATTGTGCATTGCACTGACATTGCTGTAATGGATGAGACGGTGATATCATTATTGTGCATGGCACATTGCTGTAATGGATGAGGCGGTGATATCATTATTGTGCATGGCACATTGCTGTAATGGATGAGGCAGTGATATAATTATTGTGCATGGCACTGACATTGCTGTAATGGATGAGACGGTGATATCATTATTGTGCATGGCACTGACATTGCTGTAATGGATGAGGCAGTGATATAATTATTGTGCATGGCACTGACATTGCTGTAATGGTTGAGACGGTGATATCATTATTGTGCATGGCACTGACATTGCTGTAATGGATGATGCAGTGATATCATTATTGTGCATGGCACATTGCTGTAATGGATGAGGCAGTGATATCATTATTGTGCATGGCACTGACATTGCTGTTATGGATGAGGCAGTGATATAATTATTGTGCCTGGCACTGACATTGCTGTAATGGATGAGACAGTGATATCATTATTGTGCATGGCACATTGCTGTAATGGATGAGGCGGTGATATCATTATTGTGCATGGCACATTGCTGTAATGGATGAGGCGGTGTTGTCATTATTGTGCATGGCACTAACATTGCTGTAATGGATGAGACAGTGATATCATTATTGTACATGGCACTGACATTGCTGTAATGGATGAGACGGTGATATCATTATTGTGCATGGCACTGACATTGCTGTAATGGATGAGACTGTGATATCATTATTGTGCATAGCACATTGCTGTAATGGATGAGGCGGTGATATCATTATTGTGCATGGCACTGGCATTGCTGTAATGTATGAGACAGTGATATCTTTATTGTGCATGGCACATTGGTGTAATGGATGAGGCGGTGATATCATTATTGTGCATGGCACATTGCTGTAATGGATGAGGCGGTGATATCATTATTGTGCATGGCACATTGCTGTAATGGATGAGGCGGTGATATCATTATTGTGCATGGCACATTGCTGTAATGGATGAGGCGGTGATATCATTATTGTGCATGGCACATTCCTGTAATGGATGAGGCGGTGTTATCATTATTGTGCATGGCATTAACATTGCTGTAATGGATGAGACAGTGATATCATTATTGTGCATGGCACTGACATTGCTGTAATGGATGAGACAGTGATATCATTATTGTGCATGGCAGATTTCTGTAATGGATGAGGCGGTGATATCATTATTGTGCATGGCACTGACATTGCTGTAATGGATGAGACGGTGATATCATTATTGTGCATGGCACATTGCTGTAATGGATGAGGGGGTGATATCATTATTGTGCATGGCACTGACATTGCTGTAATGGATGAGGCAGTGATATCATTATTGTTTTTTTTTTTTTTTTTTAACTTATTCGTTGCCAATTAGTTTTTATTATTTTCTCCCCAATTTGAAATGCCCAATTGTTTTTTAGGCTCAGCTCACTGTTACCACCCCTGCGCTGATTTGGGAGGGGTGAAGATGAACACACGCTGTCCTCCGAAGATTGTGCTGTCAGCTGCCCGCTTCTTTACACGCTGCAAACTCACGCTGCAGCTGCCTCAGAGCTACAGCGTCGGAGGACAATGCAGCTCTGGGCAGCTTACAGGCAAGCCCGCAGGCGCCCGGGCAGACTACAGGGGTCGCTGGTGCGCGGTGAGCCGAGGACACCCTGGCCGACCTAACCCTCCCTCCCCCCGGGCGACGCTCGGCCAATTGAGTGCCGCCCCCTGGAATCTCCCATCCACGGTCGGCTGTGGAATAGCCTGGACTCAAACTCGCGACGTCCAGGCAATAAGCGCATCCTGCACTCTAGCGAGTGCTTTTTACTGGATGCGCCACTCGGGAGCACCAGTGATATCATTATTGTGCATGGCACTGACATTGCTGTAATGGATGAGGCAGTGATATCATTATTGTGCATGGCACATTGCTGTAATGGATGAGGCGGTGATATCATTATTGTGCTTGGCACTGACATTGATGTAATGGATGAGACAGTGATATCATTATTGTACATGGCACTGACATTGCTGTAATGGATGAGACGGTGATATCATTATTGTGCATGGCACTGACATTGCTGTAATGGATGAGACGATGATATCATTATTGTGCATGGCACATTGCTGTAATGGATGAGGCGGTGATATCATTATTGTGCATGGCACTGACATTGCTGTAATGGATGAGACAGTGATATCATTATTGTGCATGGCACATTGCTGTAATGGATGAGGCGGTGATATCATTATTGTGCATGGCACTGACTTTGCTGTAATGGATGAGGGGGTGATATCATTATTGTGCATGGAACATTGCTGTAATGGATGAGGCGGTGATATCATTATTGTGCATGGCACATTGCTGTAATGGATGAGGCGGTGATATCATTATTGTGCATGGCACTGACATTGCTGTAATGGATGAGGTGGTGATATCATTATTTTGCATGGCACTGACATTGCTGTAATGGATGAGGCAGTGATATAATTATTGTGCATTGCACTGACATTGCTGTAATGGATGAGACGGTGATATCATTATTGTGCATGGCACTGACATTGCTGTAATGGATGAGGCAGTGATATCATTATTGTGCATGGAACTGACATTGCTGTAATGGATGAGACAGTGATATCATTATTGTACATGGCACTGACATTGCTGTAATGGATGAGGTGGTGATATCATTATTGTGCATGGCACATTGCTGTAATGGATGAGGCAGTGATATCATTATTGTTTTTTTTTTGTTTTTTTTAACTTAGTCGTTGCCAATTAGTTTTTATTATTTTCTCCCCAATTTGAAATGCCCAATTGTTTTTTAAGCTCAGCTCACCGCTACCACCCCTGCGCTGACTTGGGAGGGACGACGATGAACAAACGCTGTCCTCCGAAGCGTGTGCTGTCATCTGCCCGCTTCTTTACACGCTGCAGACTCATCGTGCAGCTACAGCGTCGGAGGACAATGCAGCTCTGGGCAGCTTACAGGGAAGTCCGCAGGCCCCCAGCCAGACTACAGGGGTCGCTGGTGCGCGGTGAGCCGAGGACACCCTGGCCGACCTAACCCTCCCTCCCCCCGGGCGACGCTCGGCCAATTGAGTGCCGCCCCCTGGAAGCTCCCATCCACGGTCGGCTGTGGAATAGCCTGGACTCGAACTCGCGACGTCCAGGCAATAAGCGCATCCTGCACTCTAGAGAGTGCTTTTCACTGGATTCGCCACTCGGGAGCACCAGTGATATCATTATTGTGCATGGCACTGACATTGCTGTAATGGATGAGGCAGTGATATCATTATTGTGCATGGCACATTGCTGTAATGGATGAGGCAGTGATATCATTATTGTGCATGGCACTGACATTGCTGTAATGGATGAGGCAGTGATATCATTATTGTGCATGGAACTGACATTGCTGTAATGGATGAGACAGTGATATCATTATTGTACATGGCACTGACATTGCTGTAATGGATGAGACGGTGATATCATTATTGTGCATGGCACTGACATTGCTGTAATGGATGAGACGGTGATATCATTATTGTGCATGGCACATTGCTGTAATGGATGAGGCGGTGATATCATTATTGTGCATGGCACTGACATTGCTGTAATGGATGAGACAGTGATATCATTATTGTGCATGGCACATTGCTGTAATGGATGATTCGGTGATATCATTATTGTGCATGGCACTGACATTGCTGTAATGGATGAGACAGTGATATCATTATTGTGCATGGCACATTGCTGTAATGGATGAGGCGGTGATATCATTATTGTGCATGGCACTGACATTGCTGTAATGGATGAGGGGGTGATATCATTATTTTGCATGGCACATTGCTGTAATGGATGAGGCGGTGATATCATTATTTTGCATGGCACATTGCTGTAATGGATGAGGCGGTGATATCATTATTGTGCTTGGCACTGACATTGCTGTAATGGATGAGGCGGTGATATCATTATTGTGCATGGCACATTGCTGTAATGGATGAGGCGGTGATATCATTATTGTGCATGGCACTGACATTGCTGTAATGGATGAGGCAGTGATATAATTATTGTGCATGGCACTGACATTGCTGTAATGGATGAGACGGTGATATCATTATTGTGCATGGCACTGACATTGCTGTAATGGATGAGGCAGTGATATAATTATTGTGCATGGCACTGACATTGCTGTAATGGTTGAGACGGTGATATCATTATTGTGCATGGCACTGACATTGCTGTAATGGATGATGCAGTGATATCATTATTGTGCATGGCACATTGCTGTAATGGATGAGGCAGTGATATCATTATTGTGCATGGCACTGACATTGCTGTTATGGATGAGGCAGTGATATAATTATTGTGCCTGGCACTGACATTGCTGTAATGGATGAGACAGTGATATTATTATTGTGCATGGCACATTGCTGTAATGGATGAGGCGGTGATATCATTATTGTGCATGGCACATTGCTGTAATGGATGAGGCGGTGTTGTCATTATTGTGCATGGCACTAACATTGCTGTAATGGATGAGACAGTGATATCATTATTGTACATGGCACTGACATTGCTGTAATGGATGAGACGGTGATATCATTATTGTGCATGGCACTGACATTGCTGTAATGGATGAGACGGTGATATCATTATTGTGCATAGCACATTGCTGTAATGGATGAGGCGGTGATATCATTATTGTGCATGGCACTGGCATTGCTGTAATGGATGAGACAGTGATATCTTTATTGTGCATGGCACATTGCTGTAATGGATGAGGCGGTGATATCATTATTGTGCATGGCACTGACATTGCTGTAATGGATGAGGGGGTGATATCATTATTGTGCATGGCACATTGCTGTAATGGATGAGGCGGTGATATCATTATTGTGCATGGCACTGACATTGCTGTAATGGATGAGGGGGTGATATCATTATTGTGCATGGCACATTGCTGTAATGGATGAGGCGGTGATATAATTATTGTGCATGGCACATTGCTGTAATGGATGAGGCGGTGATATCTTTATTGTGCATGGCACATTGCTGTAATGGATGAGGCGGTGTTATCATTATTGTGCAAGGCATTAACATTGCTGTAATGGATGAGACAGTGATATCATTATTGTGCATGGCACTGACATTGCTGTAATGGATGAGACGGTGATATCATTATTGTGCATGGCACTGACATTGCTGTAATGGATGAGACAGTGATATCATTATTGTGCATGGCAGATTGCTGTAATGGATGAGGCGGTGATATCATTATTGTGCATGGCACTGACATTGCTGTAATGGATGAGACGGTGATATCATTATTGTGCATGGCACATTGCTGTAATGGATGAGGGGGTGATATCATTATTGTGCATGGCACTGACATTGCTGTAATGGATGAGGCATTGATATCATTATTGTTTTTTTTTTGTTTTTTTAACATATTATTATTATTTTCTCCCCAATTTGAAATGCCCAATTGTTTTTTAGGCTCAGCTCACTGTTACCACCCCTGCGCTGATTTGGGAGGGGTGAAGATGAACACACGCTGTCCTCCGAAGATTGTGCTGTCAGCTGCCCGCTTCTTTACACGCTGCAGACTCACGCTGCAGCTGCCTCAGAGCTACAGCGTCGGAGGACAATGCAGCTCTGGGCAGCTTACAGGCAAGCCCGCAGGCGCCCGGGCAGACTACAGGGGTCGCTGGTGCGCGGTGAGCCGAGGACACCCTGGCCGACCTAACCCTCCCTCCCCCGGGGCGACGCTCGGCCAATTGAGTGCCGCCCCCTGGAAGCTCCCATCCACGGTCGGCTGTGGAATAGCCTGGACTCGAACTCGCGACGTCCAGGCAATAAGCGCATCCTGCATTCTAGCGAGTGCTTTTTACTGGATGCGCCACTCGGGAGCACCAGTGGTATCATTATTGTGCATGGCACTGACATTGCTGTAATGGATGAGGCAGTGATATCATTATTGTGCATGGCACATTGCTGTAATGGATGAGGCAGTGATATCATTATTGTGCATGGCACTGACATTGCTGTAATAGATGAGGCAGTGATATCATTATTGTGCATGGAACTGACATTGCTGTAATGGATGAGACAGTGATATCATTATTGTACATGGCACTGACATTGCTGTAATGGATGAGACGGTGATATCATTATTGTGCATGGCACTGGCATTGCTGTAATGGATGAGGCGGTGATATCATTATTGTGCATGGCACTGACATTGCTGTAATGGATGAGACAGTGATATCATTATTGTGCATGGCACATTGCTGTAATGGATGAGGCGGTGATATCATTATTGTGCATGGCACTGACATTGCTGTAATGGATGAGGGGGTGATATCATTATTGTGCATGGAACATTGCTGTAATGGATGAGGCGGTGATATCATTATTGTGCATGGCACATTGCTGTAATGGATGAGGCGGTGATATCATTATTGTGCATGGCACTGACATTGCTGTAATGGATGAGGTGGTGATATCATTATTGTGCATGGCACTGACATTGCTGTAATGGATGAGGCAGTGATATAATTATTGTGCATTGCACTGACATTGCTGTAATGGATGAGACGGTGATATCATTATTGTGCATGGCACTGACATTGCTGTAATGGATGAGGCAGTGATATCATTATTGTGCATGGAACTGACATTGCTGTAATGGATGAGACAGTGATATCATTATTGTACATGGCACTGACATTGCTGTAATGGATGAGGTGGTGATATCATTATTGTGCATGGCACTGACATTACTCTAATGGATGAGACGGTGATATCATTATTGTGCATGGCACATTGCTGTAATGGATGAGGCAGTGATATCATTATTGTTTTTTTTTTTTGTTTTTTTCTAACTTAGTCGTTGCCAATTAGTTTTTATTATTTTCTCCCCAATTTGAAATGCCCAATTGTTTTTTAAGCTCAGCTCACCGCTACCACCCCTGCGCTGACTTGGGAGGGACGACGATGAACACACGCTGTCCTCCGAAGCGTGTGCTGTCATCTGCCCGCTTCTTTACACGCTGCAGACTCACCGTGCAGCTACAGCGTCGGAGGACAATGCAGCTCTGGGCAGCTTACAGGGAAGTCCGCAGGCCCCCAGCCAGACTAAAGGGGTCGCTGGTGCGCGGTGAGCCGAGGACACCCTGGCCGACCTAACCCTCCCTCCCCCCGGGCGACGCTCGGCCAATTGAGTGCCGCCCCCTGGAAGCTCCCATCCACGGTCGGCTGTGGAATAGCCTGGACTCGAACTCGCGACGTCCAGACAATAAGCGCATCCTGCATTCTAGCGAGTGCTTTTCACTGGATGCGCCACTCGGGAGCACCAGTGATATCATTATTGTGCATGGCACTGACATTGCTGTAATGGATGAGGCAGTGATATCATTATTGTGCATGGCACATTGCTGTAATGGATGAGGCAGTGATATCCTTATTGTGCATGGCACTGACATTGCTGTAATGGATGAGGCAGTGATATCATTATTGTGCATGGAACTGACATTGCTGTTATGGATGAGGCAGTGATATAATTATTGTGCCTGGCACTGACATTGCTGTAATGGATGAGACAGTGATATCATTTTTGTGCATGGCACATTGCTGTAATGGATGAGGCGGTGATATCATTATTGTGCATGGCACATTGCTGTAATGGATGAGGCGGTGTTGTCATTATTGTGCATGGCACTAACATTGCTGTAATGGATGAGACAGTGATATCATTATTGTACATGGCACTGACATTGCTGTAATGGATGAGACGGTGATATCATTATTGTGCATGGCACTGACATTGCTGTAATGGATGAGACGGTGATATCATTATTCTGCATAGCACATTGCTGTAATGGATGAGGCGGTGATATCATTATTGTGCATGGCACTGGCATTGCTGTAATGGATGAGACAGTGATAACTTTATTGTGCATGGCACATTGCTGTAATGGATGAGGCGGTGATATCATTATTGTGCATGGCACTGACATTGCTGTTATGGATGAGGCAGTGATATAATTATTGTGCCTGGCACTGACATTGCTGTAATGGATGAGACAGTGATATCATTATTGTGCCTGGCACTGACATTGCTGTAATGGATGAGACGGTGATATCATTATTGTGCATGGCACTGACATTGCTGTAATTGATGAGACGGTGATATCATTATTGTGCATAGCACATTGCTGTAATGGATGAGGCGGTGATATCATTATTGTGCATGGCACATTGCTGTAATGGATGAGGCGGTGATATCATTATTGTGCATGGCACATTGCTGTAATGGATGAGGCGGTGATATCATTATTGTGCATGGCACATTGCTGTAATGGATGAGGCGGTGTTATCATTATTGTGCATGGCATTAACAATGCTGTAATGGATGAGACAGTGATATTATTATTGTGCATGGCACTGACATTGCTGTAATGGATGAGACGGTGATATCATTATTGTGCATGGCACTGACATTACTGTAATGGATGAGACAGTGATATCATTATTGTGCATGGCAGATTGCTGTAATGGATGAGGCGGTGATATCATTATTGTGCATGGCACTGACATTGCTGTAATGGATGAGGCGGTGATATCATTATTGTGCATGGCACTGACATTGCTGTAATGGATGAGGCGGTGATATCATTATTGTGCATGGCACTGACATTGCTGTAATGGATGAGACAGTGATATCATTATTGTGCATGGCACATTGCTGTAATGGATGAGGCGGGTGAGTATCATTATTGTGCATGGCACTGACATTGCTGTAATGGATGAGGGGGGTGATATCATTATTTTGCATGGCACATTGCTGTAATGGATGAGGCGGTGAAATCATTATTGTGCTTGGCACTGACATTGCTGTAATGGATGAGACAGTGATATCATTATTGTGCATGGTACATTGCTGTAATGGATGAGGCGGTGATATCATTATTGTGCATGGCACATTGCTGTAATGGATGAGGCGGTGATATCATTATTGTGCATGGCACTGACATTGCTGTAATGGATGAGGCAGTGATATAATTATTGTGCATGGCACTGACATTGCTGTAATGGATGAGACGGTGATATCATTATTGTGCATGGCACTGACATTGCTGTAATGGATGAGACAGTGATATCATTATTGTGCATGGCACTGACATTGCTGTAATGGATGAGACAGTGATATCATTATTGTGCATGGCACTGACATTGCTGTAATGGATGAGACGGTGATATCATTATTGTGCATGGCACTGACATTGCTGTAATGGATGAGGTGGTGATATCATTATTGTGCATGGCACATTGCTGTAATGGATGAGGGGGTGATATCATTATTGTGCATGGCACATTGCTGTAATGGATGAGGCAGTGATATCATTATTGTGCATGGCACTGACATTGCTGTAATGGATGAGGCAGTGTTATCATTATTGTGCATGGCACTGACATTGCTGTAATGGATGAGACAGTGATATCATTATTGTGCATGGCACTGACATTGCTGTAATGGATGAGACAATGATATCATTATTGTGCATGGCAGATTGCTGTAATGGATGAGGTGGTGATATCATTATTGTGCATGGCACTGACATTGCTGTAATGGATGAGACGGTGATATCATTATTGTGCATGGCACATTGCTGTAATGGATGAGGGGGTGATATCATTATTGTGCATGGCACTGACATTGCTGTAATGGATGAGACGGTGATATTATTATTGTGCAGGGCACTGACATTGCTGTAATGGATGAGACGGTGATATCATTATTGTGCATGGCAGATTGCTGTAATGGATGAGGCGGTGATATCATTATTGTGCATGGCACTGACATTGCTGTAATTGATGAGGTGGTGATATCATTATTGTGCATGGCACTGACATTGCTGTAATTGTTGAGATGGTGATATCATTATTGTGCATGGCACATTGCTGTAATGGATGAGGTGGTGATATCATTATTGTGCATGGCACATTGCTGTAATGCATGAGGGGGTGATGTTATTGTGCATGGCACTGACATTGCTGTAATGTATGAGACGGTGATATCATTATTGTGCATGGCACATTGCTGTAATGGATGAGGCAGTGATATCATTATTGTGCATGGCACTTACATTGTTGTAATGGATGAGGCAGTGATATCATTATTGTGCATGGCACTGACAATGCTGTAATGGATGAGACACTGATATCATTATTGTGCATGGCACTGACATTGCTGTAATGGATGAGACGGTGATATCATTATTGTGCATGGCACTGACATTGCTGTAATGGATGAGACGGTGATATCATTATTGTGCATGTCACATTGCTGTAATGGATGAGGCAGTGATATCATTATTGTGCATGGCACTGACATTGCTGTAATGGATGAGGCAGTGATATCATTATTGTGCATGGCACTGACATTGCTGTAATGAATGAGGTGGTGATATCATTATTGTGCATGTCACATTGCTGTAATGGATGAGGCAGTGATATCATTATTGTGCATGGCACTGACATTGCTGTAATGAATGAGGTGGTGATATCATTATTGTGCATGGCACATTGCTGTAATGGATGAGGCGGTGATATCATTATTGTGCATGGGACATTGCTGTAATGGATGAGGAGGTGATATCATTATTGTGCCTGGCACATTGCTGTAATGGATTAG
Source organism: Acipenser ruthenus (assembly GCF_902713425.1). Lineage (NCBI taxonomy): Eukaryota > Metazoa > Chordata > Actinopteri > Acipenseriformes > Acipenseridae > Acipenser > Acipenser ruthenus. Next base: position 31,321 of record NW_026708561.1, on the reverse strand, counting down.
GCAGTGATATAATTATTGTACATGGCACTGACATTGCTGTAATGGATGAGACGGTAATATCATTATTGTGCATGGCACTGACATTGCTGTAATGGATGAGGTGGTAATATCATTATTGTGCATGGCACATTGCTGTAATGGATGAGGGGGTGATATCATTATTGTGCATGGCACATTGCTGTAATGGATGAGGCAGTGATATCATTATTGTGCATGGCACTGACATTGCTGTAATGGATGAGGCAGTGTTATCATTATTGTGCATGGCACTGACATTGCTGTAATGGATGAGACAGTGATATAATTATTGTGCATGGCACTGACATTGCTGTAATGGATGAGACAGTGATATCATTATTGTGCATGGCAGATTGCTGTAATGGATGAGGCGGTGATATCATTATTGTACATGGCACTGACAATGCTGTAATGGATGAGACGGTGACATCATTATTGTGCATGGCACATTGCTGTAATGGATGAGGCGGTGATATCATTATTGTGCATGGCACTGACATTGCTGTAATTGTTGAGGTGGTGATATCATTATTGTGCATGGCACATTGCTGTAATGGATGAGGTGGTGATATCATTATTGTGCATGGCACATTGCTGTAATGCATGAGACGGTGATATCATTATTGTGCATGGCACATTGCTGTAATGGATGAGGCAGTGATATCATTATTGTGCATGGCACTTACATTGTTGTAATGGATGAGGCAGTGATATCATTATTGTGCATGGCACTGACAATGCTGTAATGGATGAGACACTGATATCATTATTGTGCATGGCACATTGCTGTAATGGATGAGGGGGTGATATCATTATTGTGCATGGCACTGACATTGCTGTAATGAATGAGGTGGTGATATCATTATTGTACATGGCACTGACATTGCTGTAATGGATGAGACGGTGATATCATTATTGTGCATGGCACTGACATTGCTGTAATGGATGAGGGGGTGATATCATTATTGTGCATGGCACATTGCTGTAATGGATGAGGCGGTGATATCATTATTGTGCATGGCACATTGCTGTAATGGATGAGGCGGTGATATCATTATTGTGCATGGCACATTGCTGTAATGGATGAGGCGGTGATATCATTATTGTGCATGGCACTGACATTGCTGTAATGGATGAGGGGGTGATATCATTATTGTGCATGGCACATTGCTGTAATGGATGAGGCGGTGAAATCATTATTGTGCATGACACTGACATTGCTGTAATGGATGAGGCAGTGATATCATTATTGTGCATGGCACATTGCTGTAATGCATGAGGGGGTGATGTTATTGTGCATGGCACTGACATTGCTGTAATGTATGAGACGGTGATATCATTATTGTGCATGGCACATTGCTGTAATGGATGAGGCAGTGATATCATTATTGTGCATGGCACTTAAATTGTTGTAATGGATGAGGCAGTGATATCATTATTGTGCATGGCACTGACAATGCTGTAATGGATGAGACACTGATATCATTATTGTGCATGGCACTGACATTGCGGTAATGGATGAGACGGTGATATCATTATTGTGCATGGCACTGACATTGCTGTAATGGATGAGACGGTGATATCATTATTGTGCATGTCACATTGCTGTAATGGATGAGGCAGTGATATCATTATTGTGCATGGCACTGACATTGCTGTAATGAATGAGGTGGTGATATCATTATTGTGCATGGCACATTGCTGTAATGGATGAGGCGGTGATATCATTATTGTGCATGGGACATTGCTGTAATGGATGAGGAGGTGATATCATTATTGTTTTTTATTTTGTTTTTTTTTAACTTAGTCGTTGCCAATTAGTTTTTATTATTTTCTCCCCAATTTGAAATGCCCAATTGTTTTTTAAGCTCAGCTCACCGCTACCACCCCTGCGCTGACTTGGGAGGGACGACGATGAACACACGCTGTCCTCCGAAGCGTGTGCTGTCATCTGCCCGCTTCTTTACACGCTGCAGACTCACCGTGCAGCTACAGCGTCGGAGGACAATGCAGCTCTGGGCAGCTTACAGGGAAGTCCGCAGGCCCCCAGCCAGACTACAGGGGTCGCTGGTGCGCGGTGAGCCGAGGACACCCTGGCCGACCTAACCCTCCCTCCCCCCGGGCGACGCTCGGCCAATTGAGTGCCGCCCCCTGGAAGATCCCATCCACGGTCGGCTGTGGAATAGCCTGGACTCGAACTCCCGACGTCCAGGCAAAAAGCGCATCCTGCATTCTAGCGAGTGCTTTTCACTGGATGCGCCACTCGGGAGCACCAGTGATATCATTATTGTGCATGGCACTGACATTGCTGTAATGGATGAGGCAGTGATATCATTATTGTGCATGGAACTGACATTGCTGTAATGGGTGAGACAGTGATATCATTATTGTACATGGCACTGACATTGCTGTAATGGATGAGACGGTGATATCATTATTGTGCATGGCACTGACATTGCTGTAATGGATGAGACGGTGATATCATTATTGTGCATGGCACATTGCTGTAATGGATGAGGCGGTGATATCATTATTGTGCATGGCACTGACATTGCTGTAATGGATGAGGCGGTGATATCATTATTGTGCATGGCACTGACATTGCTGTAATGGATGAGACAGTGATATCATTATTGTGCATGGCACATTGCTGTAATGGATGAGGCGGGTGATATCATTATTGTGCATGGCACTGACATTGCTGTAATGGATGAGGGGGTGATATCATTATTTTGCATGGCACATTGCTGTAATGGATGAGGCGGTGATATCATTATTGTGCTTGGCACTGACATTGCTGTAATGGATGAGACAGTGATATCATTATTGTGCATGGTACATTGCTGTAATGGATGAGGCGGTGATATCATTATAGTGCATGGCACATTGCTGTAATGGATGAGGCGGTGATATCATTATTGTGCATGGCACTGACATTGCTGTAATGGATGAGGCAGTGATATAATTATTGTGCATGGCACTGACATTGCTGTAATGGATGAGACGGTGATATCATTATTGTGCATGGCACTGACATTGCTGTAATGGATGAGACAGTGATATCATTAAAGTGCATGGCACTGACAATGCTGTAATGGATGAGACAGTGATATCATTATTGTGCATGGCACTGACATTGCTGTAATGGATGAGACGGTGATATCATTATTGTGCATGGCACTGACATTGCTGTAATGGATGAGGTGGTGATATCATTATTGTGCATGGCACATTGCTGTAATGGATGAGGGGGTGATATCATTATTGTGCATGGCACATTGCTGTAATGGATGAGGCAGTGATATCATTATTGTGCATGGCACTGACATTGCTGTAATGGATGAGGCAGTGTTATCATTATTGTGCATGGCACTGACATTGCTGTAATGGATGAGACAGTGATATCATTATTGTGCATGGCACTGACATTGCTCTAATGGATGAGACAATGATATCATTATTGTGCATGGCAGATTGCTGTAATTTATGAGGCGGTGATATCATTATTGTACATGGCACTGACATTGCTGTAATGGATGAGGTGGTGATATCATTATTGTGCATGGCACTGACATTGCTGTAATTGTTGAGGTGGTGATATCATTATTGTGCATGGCACATTGCTGTAATGGATGAGGTGGTGATATCATTATTGTGCATGGCACATTGCTGTAATGCATGAGGGGGTGATGTTATTGTGCATGGCACTGACATTGCTGTAATGTATGAGACGGTGATATCATTATTGTGCATGGCACATTGCTGTAATGGATGAGGCAGTGATATCATTATTGTGCATGGCACTTACATTGTTGTAATGGATGAGGCAGTGATATCATTATTGTGCATGGCACTGACAATGCTGTAATGGATGAGACACTGATATCATTATTGTGCATGGCACTGACATTGCTGTAATGGATGAGACGGTGATATCATTATTGTGCATGGCACTGACATTGCTGTAATGGATGAGACGGTGATATCATTATTGTGCATGTCACATTGCTGTAATGGATGAGGCAGTGATATCATTATTGTGCATGGCACTGACATTGCTGTAATGGATGAGGCAGTGATATCATTATTGTGCATGGCACTGACCTTGCTGTAATGGATGAGGCGGTGATATCATTATTGTGCATGGGACATTGCTGTAATGGATGAGGAGGTGATATCATTATTGTTTTTTATTTTGTTTTTTTTTTAACTTAGTCGTTGCCAATTAGTTTTTATTATTTTCTCCCCAATTTGAAATGCCCAATTGTTTTTTAAGCTCAGCTCACCGCTACCACCCCTGCGCTGACTTGGGAGGGACGACGATGAACACACGCTGTCCTCCGAAGCGTGTGCTGTCATCTGCCCGCTTCTTTACACGCTGCAGACTCACCGTGCATCTACAGCGTCGGAGGACAATGCAGCTCTGGGCAGCTTACAGGGAAGTCCGCAGGCCCCCAGCCAGACTACAGGGGTCGCTGGTGCGCGGTGAGCCGAGGACACCCTGGCCGACCTAACCCTCCCTCCCCCCGGGCGACGCTCGGCCAATTGAGTGCCGCCCCCTGGAAGATCCCATCCACGGTCGGCTGTGGAATAGCCTGGACTCGAACTCCCGACGTCCAGGCAAAAAGCGCATCCTGCATTCTAGCGAGTGCTTTTCACTGGATGCGCCACTCGGGAGCACCAGTGATATCATTATTGTGCATGGCACTGACATTGCTGTAATGGATGAGGCAGTGATATCATTATTGTGCATGGCACATTGCTGTAATGGATGAGGCAGTGATATCATTATTGTCCATGGCACTGACATTGCTGTAATGGATGAGGCAGTGATATCATTATTGTGCATGGAACTGACATTGCTGTAATGGGTGAGACAGTGATATCATTATTGTACATGGCACTGACATTGCTGTAATGGATGAGACGGTGATATCATTATTGTGCATGGCACTGACATTGCTGTAATGGATGAGACGGTGATATCATTATTGTGCATGGCACATTGCTGTAATGGATGAGGCGGTGATATCATTATTGTGCATGGCACTGACATTGCTGTAATGGATGAGGCGGTGATATCATTATTGTGCATGGCACTGACATTGCTGTAATGGATGAGACAGTGATATCATTATTGTGCATGGCACATTGCTGTAATGGATGAGGCGGTGATATCATTATTGTGCATGGCACTGACATTGCTGTAATGGATGAGGGGGTGATATCATTATTTTGCATGGCACATTGCTGTAATGGATGAGGCGGTGATATCATTATTGTGCTTGGCACTGACATTGCTGTAATGGATGAGACAGTGATATCATTATTGTGCATGGTACATTGCTGTAATGGATGAGGCGGTGATATCATTATAGTGCATGGCACATTGCTGTAATGGATGAGGCGGTGATATCATTATTGTGCATGGCACTGACATTGCTGTAATGGATGAGGCAGTGATATAATTATTGTGCATGGCACTGACATTGCTGTAATGGATGAGACGGTGATATCATTATTGTGCATGGCACTGACATTGCTGTAATGGATGAGACAGTGATATCATTAAAGTGCATGGCACTGACAATGCTGTAATGGATGAGACAGTGATATCATTATTGTGCATGGCACTGACATTGCTGTAATGGATGAGACGGTGATATCATTATTGTGCATGGCACTGACATTGCTGTAATGGATGAGGTGGTGATATCATTATTGTGCATGGCACATTGCTGTAATGGATGAGGGGGTGATATCATTATTGTGCATGGCACATTGCTGTAATGGATGAGGCAGTGATATCATTATTGTGCATGGCACTGACATTGCTGTAATGGATGAGGCAGTGTTATCATTATTGTGCATGGCACTGACATTGCTGTAATGGATGAGACAGTGATATCATTATTGTGCATGGCACTGACATTGCTCTAATGGATGAGACAATGATATCATTATTGTGCATGGCAGATTGCTGTAATTTATGAGGCGGTGATATCATTATTGTACATGGCACTGACATTGCTGTAATGGATGAGGTGGTGATATCATTATTGTGCATGGCACTGACATTGCTGTAATTGTTGAGGTGGTGATATCATTATTGTGCATGGCACATTGCTGTAATGGATGAGGTGGTGATATCATTATTGTGCATGGCACATTACTGTAATGCATGAGGGGGTGATGTTATTGTGCATGGCACTGACATTGCTGTAATGTATGAGACGGTGATATCATTATTGTGCATGGCACATTGCTGTAATGGATGAGGCAGTGATATCATTATTGTGCATGGCACTTACATTGTTGTAATGGATGAGGCAGTGATATCATTATTGTGCATGGCACTGACAATGCTGTAATGGATGAGACACTGATATCATTATTGTGCATGGCACTGACATTGCTGTAATGGATGAGACGGTGATATCATTATTGTGCATGGCACTGACATTGCTGTAATGTATGAGATGGTGATATCATTATTGTGCATGTCACATTGCTGTAATGGATGAGGCAGTGATATCATTATTGTGCATGGCACTGACATTGCTGTAATGGATGAGGCAGTGATATCATTATTGTGCATGGCACTGACATTGCTGTAATGAATGAGGTGGTGATATCATTATTGTGCATGGCACATTGCTGTAATGGATGAGGCGGTGATATCATTATTGTGCATGGGACATTGCTGTAATGGATGAGGCAGTGATATCATTATTGTGCATGGCACTGACATTGCTGTAATGAATGAGGTGGTGATATCATTATTGTGCATGGCACATTGCTGTAATGGATGAGGCGGTGATATCATTATTGTGCATGGGACATTGCTGTAATGGATGAGGAGGTGATATCATTATTGTGCCTGGCACATTGCTGTAATGGATTAGGCAGTGATATAATTATTGTACATGGCACTGACATTGCTGTAATGGATGAGACGGTGATATCATTATTGTGCATGGCACTGACATTGCTGTAATGGATGAGGTGGTGATATCATTATTGTGCATGGCACATTGCTGTAATGGATGAGGGGGTGATATCATTATTGTGCATGGCACATTGCTGTAATGGATGAGGCAGTGATATCATTATTGTGCATGGCACTGACATTGCTGTAATGGATGACGCAGTGTTATCATTATTGTGCATGGCACTGACATTGCTGTAATGGATGAGACAGTGATATCATTATTGTGCATGGCACTGACATTGCTGTAATGGATGAGACAGTGATATCATTATTGTGCATGGCAGATTGCTGTAATGGATGAGGCGGTGATATCATTATTGTACATGGCACTGACATTGCTGTAATGGATGAGACGGTGACATCATTATTGTGCATGGCACATTGCTGTAATGGATGAGGCGGTGATATCATTATTGTGCATGGCACTGACATTGCTGTAATTGTTGAGGTGGTGATATCATTATTGTGCATGGCACATTGCTGTAATGGATGAGGTGGTGATATCATTATTGTGCATGGCACATTACTGTAATGCATGAGGGGGTGATGTTATTGTGCATGGCACTGACATTGCTGTAATGTATGAGACGGTGATATCATTATTGTGCATGGCACATTGCTGTAATGGATGAGGCAGTGATATCATTATTGTGCATGGCACTTACATTGTTGTAATGGATGAGGCAGTGATATCATTATTGTGCATGGCACTGACAATGCTGTAATGGATGAGACACTGATATCATTATTGTGCATGGCACTGACATTGCTGTAATGGATGAGACGGTGATATCATTATTGTGCATGGCACTGACATTGCTGTAATGTATGAGATGGTGATATCATTATTGTGCATGTCACATTGCTGTAATGGATGAGGCAGTGATATCATTATTGTGCATGGCACTGACATTGCTGTAATGGATGAGGCAGTGATATCATTATTGTGCATGGCACTGACATTGCTGTAATGAATGAGGTGGTGATATCATTATTGTGCATGGCACATTGCTGTAATGGATGAGGCGGTGATATCATTATTGTGCATGGGACATTGCTGTAATGGATGAGGCAGTGATATCATTATTGTGCATGGCACTGACATTGCTGTAATGAATGAGGTGGTGATATCATTATTGTGCATGGCACATTGCTGTAATGGATGAGGCGGTGATATCATTATTGTGCATGGGACATTGCTGTAATGGATGAGGAGGTGATATCATTATTGTGCCTGGCACATTGCTGTAATGGATTAGGCAGTGATATAATTATTGTACATGGCACTGACATTGCTGTAATGGATGAGACGGTGATATCATTATTGTGCATGGCACTGACATTGCTGTAATGGATGAGGTGGTGATATCATTATTGTGCATGGCACATTGCTGTAATGGATGAGGGGGTGATATCATTATTGTGCATGGCACATTGCTGTAATGGATGAGGCAGTGATATCATTATTGTGCATGGCACTGACATTGCTGTAATGGATGACGCAGTGTTATCATTATTGTGCATGGCACTGACATTGCTGTAATGGATGAGACAGTGATATCATTATTGTGCATGGCACTGACATTGCTGTAATGGATGAGACAGTGATATCATTATTGTGCATGGCAGATTGCTGTAATGGATGAGGCGGTGATATCATTATTGTACATGGCACTGACATTGCTGTAATGGATGAGACGGTGACATCATTATTGTGCATGGCACATTGCTGTAATGGATGAGGCGGTGATATCATTATTGTGCATGGCACTGACATTGCTGTAATTGTTGAGGTGGTGATATCATTATTGTGCATGGCACATTGCTGTAATGGATGAGGTGGTCATATCATTATTGTGCATGGCACATTGCTGTAATGCATGAGGGGGTGATGTTATTGTGCATGGCACTGACATTGCTGTAATGTATGAGACGGTGATATCATTATTGTGCATGGCACATTGCTGTAATGGATGAGGCAGTGATATCATTATTGTGCATGGCACTTACATTGTTGTAATGGATGAGGCAGTGATATCATTATTGTGCATGGCACTGACAATGCTGTAATGGATGAGACACTGATATCATTATTGTGCATGGCACTGACATTGCTGTAATGGATGAGACGGTGATATCATTATTGTGCATGGCACTGACATTGCTGTAATGGATGAGACGGTGATATCATTATTGTGCATGTCACATTGCTGTAATGGATGAGGCGGTGATATCATTATTGTGCATGGCACATTGCTGTAATGGATGAGGCGGTGATATCATTATTGTGCATGGGACATTGCTGTAATGGATGAGGAGGTGATATCATTATTGTCCCTGGCACATTGCTGTAATGGATGAGGGGGTGATATTATTGTGCATGGCACTGACATTGCTGTAATGAATGAGGTGGTGATATCATTATTGTGCATGGCACTGACATTGCTCTAATGGATGAGACGGTGATATCATTATTGTGCATGGCACATTGCTGTAATGGATGAGGCAGTGATGTCATTATTGTTTTTTTTTTGTTTTTTTTTAACTTAGTCGTTGCCGATTAGTTTTTATTATTTTCTCCCCAATTTGAAATGCCCAATTGTTTTTTAGGCTCAGCTCACCGCTACCACCCCTGCGCTGACTTGGGAGGGGCGACGATGAACACACGCTGTCCTCCGAAGCGTGTGCTGTCATCCGCCCGCTTCTTTACACGCTGCAGACTCACCGTGCAGCTGCCTCAGAGCTACAGCGTCGGAGGACAATGCAGCTCTGGGCAGCTTACAGGGAAGTCCGCAGGCGCCAAGCCAGACTACAGGGGTCGCTGGTGCGCGGTGAGCCGAGGACACCCTGGCCGACCTAACCCTCCCTCCCCCCGGGCGACGCTCGGCCAATTGAGCACCGCCCCCAGGAAGCTCCCGTCCACGCTCGGCTGTGGAATAGCCTGGACTCGAACTCGCGACGTCCAGGCTATAGAGCGCATCCTGCATTCTAGCGAGTGCTTTTTACTGGATGTGCCACTCGGGAGCCCCAGTGATATCATTATTGTGCATGGCACTGACATTGCTGTAATGGATGAGGCAGTGATTTCATTATTGTGCATGGCACATTGCTGTAATGGATGAGGCAGTGATATCATTATTGTGCATGGCACTGACATTGCTGTAATGGATGAGTCAGTGATATAATTATTGTGCTTGGCACTGACATTGCTGTAATGGATAAGACAGTGATATCATTATTGTGCATGGCACATTACTGTAATGGATGAGGCGGTGATATCATTATTGTGCCTGGCACATTGCTGTAATGGATGAGGCGGTGTTATCATTATTGTGCATGGCACTAACATTGCTGTAATGGATGAGACGGTGATATCATTATTGTGCATGGAACTGACATTGCTGTAATGGATGAGGCGGTGATATCATTATTGTGCATGGCACTGACATTGCTGTAATGGATGAGACAGTGATATCATTATTGTGCATGGCACATTGCTGTAATGGATGAGGCGGTGATATCATTATTGTGCATGGCACTGACATTGCTGTAATGGATGAGGGGGTGATATCATTATTGTGCATGGAACATTGCTGTAATGGATGAGGCGGTGATATCATTATTGTGCATGGCACATTGCTGTAATGGATGAGGGGGTGATGTTATTGTGCATGGCACTGACATTGCTGTAATGTATGAGACGGTGATATCATTATTGTGCATGGCACATTGCTGTAATGGATGAGGCAGTGATATCATTATTGTGCATGGCACTTTCATTGTTGTAATGGATGAGGCAGTGATATCATTATTGTGCATGGCACTGATAATGCTGTAATGGATGAGACACTGATATCATTATTGTGCATGGCACTGACATTGCTGTAATGGATGAGACGGTGATATCATTATTGTGCATGGCACTGACATTGCTGTAATGGATGAGACGGTGATATCATTATTGTGCATGTCACATTGCTGTAATGGATGAGGCAGTGATATCATTATTGTGCATGGCACTGACATTGCTGTAATGAATGAGGTGGTGATATCATTATTGTGCATGGCACATTGCTGTAATGGATGAGGCGGTGATATCATTATTGTGCATGGGACATTGCTGTAATGGATGAGGAGGTGATATCATTATTGTCCCTGGCACATTGTTGTAATGGATGAGGGGGTGATATTATTGTGCATGGCACTGACATTGCTGTAATGGATGAGGCAGTGATATCATTATTGTGCATGGCACTGACATTGCTGTAATGAATGAGGTGGTGATATCATTATTGTGCATGGCACATTGCTGTAATGGATGAGGCGGTGATATCATTATTGTGCATGGGACATTGCTGTAATGGATGAGGAGGTGATATCATTATTGTCCCTGGCACATTGTTGTAATGGATGAGGGGGTGATATTATTGTGCATGGCACTGACATTGCTGTAATGAATGAGGTGGTGATATCATTATTGTGCATGGCACATTGCTGTAATGGATGAGGCGGTGATATCATTATTGTGCATGGCACTGACATTGCTGTAATGGATGAGACGGTGATATCATTATTGTGCATGGCACATTGCTGTAATGGATGAGGCGGTGATATCATTATTGTGCATGGCACTGACATTGCTGTAATGGATGAGGTGGTGAATTCATTATTGTGCATGGCACTGACATTGCTGTAATGGATGAGGCAGTGATATAATTATTGTGCATGGCACTGACATTGCTGTAATGGATGAGACGGTGATATCATTATTGTGCATGGCACTGACATTGCTGTAATTGATGAGGTGGTGATATCATTATTGTGCATGGCACATTGCTGTAATGGATGAGGGGGTGATATCATTATTGTGCATGGCACATTGCTGTAATGGATGAGGCAGTGATATCATTATTGTGCATGGCACTGACATTGCTGTAATGGATGAGGCAGTGTTATCATTATTGTGCATGGCACTGACATTGCTGTAATGGATGAGACAGTGATATCATTATTGTGCATGGCACTGACATTGCTGTAATGGATGAGACAGTGATATCATTATTGTGCATGGCAGATTGCTCTAATGGATGAGGCGGTGATATCATTATTGTACATGGCACTGACATTGCTGTAATGGATGAGGTGCTGATATCATTATTGTGCATGGCACTGACATTGCTGTAATGGATGAGACGGTGACATCATTATTGTGCATGGCACATTGCTGTAATGTATGAGGCGGTGATATCATTATTGTTCATGGCACTGACATTGCTGTAATGGATGAGGCAGTGATTTCATTATTGTGCATGGCACATTGCTGTAATGGATGAGGCAGTGATATCATTATTGTGCATGGCACTGACATTGCTGTAATGGATGAGGCAGTGATATAATTATTGTGCTTGGCACTGACATTGCTGTAATGGATAAGACAGTGATATCATTATTGTGCATGGCACATTACTGTAATGGATGAGGCGGTGATATCATTATTGTGCATGGCACATTGCTGTAATGGATGAGGCGGTGTTATCATTATTGTGCATGGCACTAACATTGCTGTAATGGATGAGACGGTGATATCATTATTGTGCATGGAACTGACATTGCTGTAATGGATGAGGCGGTGATATCATTATTGTGCATGGCACTGACATTGCTGTAATGGATGAGACAGTGATATCATTATTGTGCATGGCACATTGCTGTAATGGATGAGGCGGTGATATCATTATTGTGCATGGCACTGACATTGCTGTAATGGATGAGGGGGTGATATCATTATTGTGCATGGAACATTGCTGTAATGGATGAGGCGGTGATATCATTATTGTGCATGGCACTGACATTGCTGTAATGGATGAGACGGTGATATCATTATTGTGCATGGCACTGACATTGCTGTAATGGATGAGACGGTGATATCATTATTGTGCATGTCACATTGCTGTAATGGATGAGGCAGTGATATCATTATTGTGCATGGCACTGACATTGCTGTAATGAATGAGGTGGTGATATCATTATTGTGCATGGCACATTGCTGTAATGGATGAGGCGGTGATATCATTATTGTGCATGGGACATTGCTGTAATGGATGAGGAGGTGATATCATTATTGTCCCTGGCACATTGTTGTAATGGATGAGGGGGTGATATTATTGTGCATGGCACTGACATTGCTGTAATGAATGAGGTGGTGATATCATTATTGTGCATGGCACTGACATTGCTCTAATGGATGAGACGGTGATATCATTATTGTGCATGGCACATTGCTGTAATGGATGAGGCGGTGATATCATTATTGTGCATGGCACTGACATTGCTGTAATGGATGAGACGGTGATATCATTATTGTGCATGGCACATTGCTGTAATGGATGAGGCGGTGATATCATTATTGTGCATGGCACATTGCTGTAATGGATGAGGCGGTGATATCATTATTGTGCATGGCACTGACATTGCTGTAATGGATGAGGTGGTGAATTCATTATTGTGCATGGCACTGACATTGCTGTAATGGATGAGGCAGTGATATAATTATTGTGCATGGCACTGACATTGCTGTAATGGATGAGACGGTGATATCATTATTGTGCATGGCACTGACATTGCTGTAATTGATGAGGTGGTGATATCATTATTGTGCATGGCACATTGCTGTAATGGATGAGGGGGTGATATCATTATTGTGCATGGCACATTGCTGTAATGGATGAGGCAGTGATATCATTATTGTGCATGGCACTGACATTGCTGTAATGGATGAGGCAGTGTTATCATTATTGTGCATGGCACTGACATTGCTGTAATGGATGAGACAGTGATATCATTATTGTGCATGGCACTGACATTGCTATAATGGATGAGACAGTGATATCATTATTGTGCATGGCAGATTGCTGTAATGGATGAGGCGGTGATATCATTATTGTACATGGCACTGACATTGCTGTAATGGATGAGGTGCTGATATCATTATTGTGCATGGCACTGACATTGCTGTAATGGATGAGACGGTGACATCATTATTGTGCATGGCACATTGCTGTAATGGATGAGGCGGTGATATCATTATTGTTCATGGCACTGACATTGCTGTAATGGATGAGGCAGTGATTTCATTATTGTGCATGGCACATTGCTGTAATGGATGAGGCAGTGATATCATTATTGTGCATGGCACTGACATTGCTGTAATGGATGAGGCAGTGATATAATTATTGTGCTTGGCACTGACATTGCTGTAATGGATAAGACAGTGATATCATTATTGTGCATGGCACATTACTGTAATGGATGAGGCGGTGATATCATTATTGTGCATGGCACATTGCTGTAATGGATGAGGCGGTGTTATCATTATTGTGCATGGCACTAACATTGCTGTAATGGATGAGACGGTGATATCATTATTGTGCATGGAACTGACATTGCTGTAATGGATGAGGCGGTGATATGATTATTGTGCATGGCACTGACATTGCTGTAATGGATGAGACAGTGATATCATTATTGTGCATGGCATATTGCTGTAATGGATGAGGAGGTGATATCATTATTGTGCATGGCACTGACATTGCTGTAATGGATGAGGGGGTGATATCATTATTGTGCATGGAACATTGCTGTAATGGATGAGGCGGTGATATCATTATTGTGCATGGCACTGACATTGCTGTAATGGATGAGGTGTGATATCATTATTGTGCATGGCACATTGCTGTAATGGATGAGGCGGTGATATCATTATTGTGCATGGCACATTGCTGTAATGGATGAGGCGGTGATATCATTATTGTGCATGGCACTGACATTGCTGTAATGGATGAGGTGGTGATATCATTATTGTGCATGGCACTGACATTGCTGTAATGGATGAGGCAGTGATATAATTATTGTGCATGGCACTGACATTGCTGTAATGGATGAGACGGTGATATCATTATTGTGCATGGCACTGACATTGCTGTAATGGATGAGGTGGTGATATCATTATTGTGCATGGCACATTGCTGTAATGGATGAGGGGGTGATATCATTATTGTGCATGGCACACTGCTGTAATGGATGAGGCAGTGATATCATTATTGTGCATGGCACTGACATTGCTGTAATGGATGAGGCAGTGTTATCATTATTGTGCATGGCACTGACATTGCTGTAATGGATGAGACAGTGATATCATTATTGTGCATGGCACATTACTGTAATGGATGAGACGGTGATATCATTATTGTGCATGGCACATTGCTGTAATGGATGAGGCAGTGATATCATTATTGTGCATGGCACTGACATTGCTGTAATGAATGAGGTGGTGATATCATTATTGTGCATGGCACTGACATTGCTCTAATGGATGAGACGGTGATATCATTATTGTGCATGGCACATTGCTGTAATGGATGAGGCAGTGATATCATTATTGTTTTTTTTTGTTTTTTTTTAACTTCGTCGTTGCCAATTAGTTTTTATTATTTTCTCCCCAATTTGAAATGCCCAATTGTTTTTTATGCTCAGCTCACCGCTACCACCCCTGCGCTGACTTGGGAGGGACGACGATGAACACACGCTGTCCTCCGAAGCGTGTGCTGTCATCTGCCCGCTTCTTTACACGCTGCAGACTCACCGTGCAGCTACCTCAGAGCTACAGCGTCGGAGGACAATGCAGCTCTGGGCAGCTTACAGGGAAGTCCGCAGGCCCCCAGCCAGACTACAGGGGTCGCTGGTGCGTGGTGAGCCGAGGACACCCTGGCCGACCTAACCCTCCCTCCCCCCGGGCGACGCTCGGCCAATTGAGTGCCGCCCCCTGGAAGCTCCCATCCACGGTCGGCTGTGGAATAGCCTGGACTCGAACTCGCGACGTCCAGAAAATAAGCCCATCCTGCACTCTAGCGAGTGCTTTTTAATGGATGCGCCACTCGGGAGCTCCAGTGATATCATTATTGTGCATGGCACTGACATTGCTGTAATGGATGAGGCAGTGATATCATTATTGTGCATGGCACTGACATTGCTGTAATGGATGAGGCAGTGATATCATTATTGTGCATGGAACTGACATTGCTGTAATGGATGAGACAGTGATATCATTATTGTGCATGGCACTGACATTGTTGTAATGGATGAGACAGTGATATCATTATTGTGCATGGCAGATTGCTGTAATGGATGAGGCAGTGATATCATTATTGTGCATGGCACTGACATTGCTGTAATGGATGAGGTGGTGATATCATTATTGTGCATGGCACTGACATTGCTGTAATGGATGAGACGGTGACATCATTATTGTGCATGGCACATTGCTGTAATGGATGAGGCGGTGATATCATTATTGTGCATGGCACTGACATTGCTGTAATGGATGAGACGGTGATATCATTATTGTGCATGTCACATTGCTGTAATGGATGAGGCAGTGATATCATTGTTGTGCATGGCACTGACATTGCTGTAATGAATGAAGTGGTGATATCATTATTGTGCATGGCACATTGCTGTAATGGATGAGGCGGTGATATCATTATTGTGCATGGGACATTGCTGTAATGGATGAGGAGGTGATATCATTATTGTGCATGGCACATTGCTGTAATGGATGAGGTGGTGATATCATTATTTTGCATGGCACATTGCTGTAATGGATGAGGGGGTGATATTATTGTGCATGGCACTGACATTGATGTAATGAATGAGGTGGTGATATCATTATTGTGCATGGCACTGACATTGCTCTAATGGATGAGACGGTGATATCATTATTGTGCATGGCACATTGCTGTAATGGATGAGGCAGTGATGTCATTATTGTATTTTTTTTGTTTTTTTTTAACTTTGTCGTTGCCGATTAGTTTTTATTATTTTCTCCCCAATTTGAAATGCCCATTTGTTTTTTAGGCTCAGCTCACCGCTACCACCCCTGCGCTGACTTGGGAGGGGCGACGATGAACACACGCTGTCCTCCGAAGCGTGTGCTGTCATCCGCCCGCTTCTTTACACGCTGCAGACTCACCGTGCAGCTGCCTCAGAGCTACAGCGTCGGAGGACAATGCAGCTCTGGGCAGCTTACAGGGAAGTCCGCAGGCGCCTAGCCAGACTACAGGGGTCGCTGGTGCGTGCTGAGCCGAGGACACCCTGGCCGACCTAACCCTCCCTCCCCCCGGGCGACGCTCGGCCAATTGAGCACCGCCCCCAGGAAGCTCCCGTCCACGGTCGGCTGTGGAATAGCCTGGACTCGAACTCGCGACGTCCAGGCTATAGAGCGCATCCTGCATTCTAGCGAGTGCTTTTTACTGGATGTGCCACTCGGGAGCCCCAGTGATATCATTATTGTGCATGGCACTGACATTGCTGTAATGGATGAGGCAGTGATTTCATTATTGTGCATGGCACATTGCTGTAATGGATGAGGCAGTGATATCATTATTGTGCATGGCCCTGACATTGCTGTAATGGATGAGACAGTGATATCATTATTGTGCATGGCAGATTGCTGTAATGGATGAGGCAGTGATATCATTATTGTGCATGGCACTGACATTGCTGTAATGGATGAGGTGGTGATATCATTATTGTGCATGGCACTGACATTGCTGTAATGGATGAGACGGTGACATCATTATTGTGCATGGCACAATGCTGTAATGGATGAGGCGGTGATATCATTATTGTGCTTGGCACTGACATTGCTGTAATGGATAAGACAGTGATATCATTATTGTGCATGGCACATTACTGTAATGGATGAGGCGGTGATATCATTATTGTGCATGGCACATTGCTGTAATGGATGAGGCGGTGTTATCATTATTGTACATGGCACTGACATTGCTGTAATGGATGAGACGGTGATATCATTATTGTGCATAGCACATTGCTGTAATGGATGAGGCGGTGATATCATTATTGTGCATGGCACATTGCTGTAATGGATGAGGCGGTGATATCATTATTGTGCATAGCACTGACATTGCTGTAATGGATGAGACAGTGATATCATTATTGTGCATGGCACTGACATTGCTGTAATGGATGAGGGGGTGATATCATTATTGTGCATGGAACATTGCTGTAATGGATGAGGCAGTGATATCATTATTGTGCATGGCACTGACATTGCTGTAATGGATGATGTGTGATATCATTATTGTGCATGGCACATTGCTGTAATGGATGAGGCGGTGATATCATTATTGTGCATGGCACATTGCTGTAATGGATGAGGCGGTGATATCATTATTGTGCATGGCACTGACATTGCTGTAATGGATGAGGTGGTGATATAATTATTGTGCATGGCACTGACATTGCTGTAATGGATGAGACAGTGATATCATTATTGTGCATGGCACATTGCTGTAATGGATGAGGCGGTGATATCATTATTGTGCATGGCACTGACATTGCTGTAATGGATGAAGGGGTGATATCATTATTGTGCATGGAACATTGCTGTAATGGATGAGGCGGTGATATCATTATTGTGCATGGCACTGACATTGCTGTAATGGATGAGGTGTGATATCATTATTGTGCATGGCACATTGCTGTAATGGATGAGGCGGTGATATCATTATTGTGCATGGCACATTGCTGTAATGGATGAGGCGGTGATATCATTATTGTGCATGGCACTGACATTGCTGTAATGGATGAGGTGGTGATATCATTATTGTGCATGGCACATTGCTGTAATGGATGAGGGGGTGTTATCATTATTGTGCATGGCACATTGCTGTAATGGATGAGGCAGTGATATCATTATTGTGCATGGCACTGACATTGCTGTAATGGATGAGGCAGTGTTATCATTATTGTGCATGGCACTGACATTGCTGTAATGGATGAGACAGTGATATCATTATTGTGCATGGAACTGACATTGCTGTAATGGATGAGACAGTGATATCATTATTGTGCATGGCAGATTGCTGTAATGGATGAGGCGGTGATATCATTATTGTGCATGGCACTGACATTGCTGTAATGGATGAGACGGTGACATCATTATTGTGCATGGCACATTGCTGTAATGGATGAGGCGGTGATATCATTATTGTGCATGGCACTGACATTGCTGTAATTGTTGAGGTGGTGATATCATTATTGTGCATGGCACATTGCTGTAATGGATGAGGTGGTGATATCATTATTGTGCATGGCACATTGCTGTAATGCATGAGGGGGTGATGTTATTGTGCATGGCACTGACATTGCTGTAATGTATGAGACGGTGATATCATTATTGTGCATGGCACATTGCTGTAATGGATGAGGCAGTGATATCATTATTGTGCATGGCACTTACATTGTTGTAATGGATGAGGCAGTGATATCATTATTGTGCATGGCACTGACAATGCTGTAATGGATGAGACACTGATATCATTATTGTGCATGGCACTGACATTGCTGTAATGGATGAGGCGGTGATATCATTATTGTGCATGGCACTGACCTTGCTGTAATGAATGAGGTGGTGATATCATTATTGTGCATGTCACATTGCTGTAATGGATGAGGCAGTGATATCATTATTGTGCATGGCACTGACATTGCTGTAATGAATGAGGTGGTGATATCATTATTGTGCATGGCACATTGCTGTAATGGATGAGGCGGTGATATCATTATTGTGCATGGGACATTGCTGTAATGGATGAGGAGGTGATATCATTATTGTTTTTTATTTTGTTTTTTTTTTAACTTAGTCGTTGCCAATTAGTTTTTATTATTTTCTCCCCAATTTGAAATGCCCAATTGTTTTTTAAGCTCAGCTCACCGCTACCACCCCTGCGCTGACTTGGGAGGGACGACGATGAACACACGCTGTCCTCCGAAGCGTGTGCTGTCATCTGCCCGCTTCTTTACACGCTGCAGACTCACCGTGCAGCTACCTCAGAGCTACAGCGTCGGAGGACAATGCAGCTCTGGGCAGCTTACAGGGAAGTCCGCAGGCCCCCAGCCAGACTACAGGGGTCGCTGGTGCGCGGTGAGCCGAGGACACCCTGGCCGACCTAACCCTCCCTCCCCCCGGGCGACGCTCGGCCAATTGAGTGCCGCCCCCTGGAAGCTCCCATCCACGGTCGGCTGTGGAATAGCCTGGACACGAACTCGCGACGTCCAGGCAATAAGCGCATCCTGCATTCTAGCGAGTGCTTTTCACTGGATGCGCCACTCGGGAGCACCAGTGATATCATTATTGTGCATGGCACTGACATTGCTGTAATGGATGAGACAGTGATATCATTATTGTGCATGGCACATTGCTGTAATGGATAAGGCGGTGATATCATTATTGTGCATGGCACTGACATTGCTGTAATGAATGAGGGGGTGATATCATTATTTTGCATGGCACATTGCTGTAATGGATGAGGCGGTGATATCATTATTGTGCTTGGCACTGACATTGCTGTAATGGATGAGACAGTGATATCATTATTGTGCATGGTACATTGCTGTAATGGATGAGGCGGTGATATCATTATTGTGCATGGCACTGACATTGCTGTAATGGATGAGGCAGTGATATAATTATTGTGCATGGCACTGACATTGCTGTAATGGATGAGACGGTGATATCATTTATTGTGCATGGCACTGACATTGCTGTAATGGATGAGGCAGTGATGTAATTATTGTGCATGGCACTGACATTGCTGTAATGGTTGAGACATTGATATCATTATTGTGCATGGCACTGACATTGCTGTAATGGATGAGGGGGTGATATCATTATTGTGCATGGCACATTGCTGTAATGGATGAGGCAGAGATATCATTATTGTGCATGGCACTGACATTGCTGTTATGGATGAGGCAGTGATATAATTATTGTGCTTGGCACTGACATTGCTGTAATGGATGAGACAGTGATATCATTATTGTGCATGGCACATTGCTGTAATGGATGAGGCGGTGATATCATTATTGTGCATGGCACATTGCTGTAATGGATGAGGCGGTGTTGTCATTATTGTGCATGGCACTAACATTACTGTAATGGATGAGACAGTTATATCATTATTGTACATGGCACTGACATTGCTGTAATGGATGAGACGGTGATATCATTATTGTGCATGGCACTGACATTGCTGTAATGGATGAGACGGTGATATCATTATTGTGCATAGCACAGTGCTGTAATGGATGAGGCGGTGATATCATTATTGTGCATGGCACATTGCTGTAATGGATGAGGCGGTCTTGTCATTATTGTGCATGGCACTAACATTGCTGTAATGGATGAGACAGTGATATCATTATTGTACATGGCACTGACATTGCTGTAATGGATGAGACGATGATATCATTATTGTGCATGGCACTGACATTGCTGTAATGGATGAGACGGTGATATCATTATTGTGCATAGCACATTGCTGTAATGGATGAGGCGGTGATATCATTATTGTGCATGGCACTGGCATTGCTGTAATGGATGAGACAGTGATATCTTTATTGTGCATGGCACATTGCTGTAATGGATGAGGCGGTGATATCATTATTGTGCATGGCACTGACATTGCTGTAATGGATGAGGGGGTGATATCATTATTGTGCATGGCACGGACATTGCTGTAATGGATGAGACAGTTATATCATTATTGTACATGGCACTGACATTGCTGTAATGGATGAGACGGTGATATCATTATAGTGCATGGCACTGACATTGCTGTAATGGATGAGACGGTGATATCATTATTGTGCATAGCACATTGCTGTAATGGATGAGGCGGTGATATCATTATTGTGCATGGCACATTGCTGTAATGGATGAGGCGGTGTTGTCATTATTGTGCATGGCACTAACATTGCTGTAATGGATGAGACAGTGATATCATTATTGTACATGGCACTGACATTGCTGTAATGGATGAGACGATGATATCATTATTGTGCATGGCACTGACATTGCTGTAATGGATGAGACGGTGATATCATTATTGTGCATAGCACATTGCTGTAATGGATGAGGTGGTGATATCATTATTGTGCATGGCACTGGCATTGCTGTAATGGATGAGACAGTGATATCTTTATTGTGCATGGCACATTGCTGTAATGGATGAGGCGGTGAGATCATTATTGTGCATGGCACATTGCTGTAATGGATGAGGCGGTGTTGTCATTATTGTGCATGGCACTAACATTGCTGTAATGGATGAGACAGTTATATCATTATTGTACATGGCACTGACATTGCTGTAATGGATGAGACGGTGATATCATTATTGTGCATGGCACTGACATTGCTGTAATGGATGAGACGGTGATATCATTATTGTGCATAGTACATTGCTGTAATGGATGAGGCGGTGATATCATTATTGTGCATGGCACATTACTGTAATGGATGAGGCGGTGTTGATATTATTGTGCATGGCACTAACATTGCTGTAATGGATGAGACAGTGATATCATTATTGTACATGGCACTGACATTGCTGTAATGGATGAGACGATGATATCATTATTGTGCATGGCACTGACATTGCTGTAATGGATGAGACGGTGATATCATTATTGTGCATAGCACATTGCTGTAATGGATGAGGCGGTGATATCATTATTGTGCATGGCACTGGCATTGCTGTAATGGATGAGACAGTGATATCTTTATTGTGCATGGCACATTGCTGTAATGGATGAGGCGGTGATATCATTATTGTGCATGGCACTGACATTGCTGTAATGGATGAGGGGGTGATATCATTATTGTGCATGGCACATTGCTGTAATGGATGAGGCGGTGATATCATTGTTGTGCATGGCACTGACATCGCTGTAATGGATGAGGGGGTGATATCATTATTGTGCATGGCACATTGCTGTAATGGATGAGGCGGTGTTATCATTATTGTGCATGGCACATTGCTGTAATGGATGAGGCGGTGATATCATTATTGTGCATGGCACATTGCTGTAATGGTTGAGGCGGTGTTATGATTATTGTGCATGGCATTAACATTGCTGTAATGGATGAGACAGTGATATCATTATTGTGCATGGCACTGACATTGCTGTAATGGATGAGACGGTGATATCATTATTGTGCATGGCACTGACATTGCTGTAATGGATGAGACGGTGATATCATTATTGTGCATGGCACATTGCTGTAATGGATGAGGGGGTGATATCATTATTGTGCATGGCACTGACATTGCTGTAATGGATGAGGCAGTGATATCATTATTGTTTTTTTTGTTTGTTTTTTTAACTTAGTCGTTGCCAATTTGTTTTCATTATTTTCTGCCCAATTTGAAATGCCCAATTATTTTTTAGGTTCAGCTCACCGCTACCACCCCTGCGCTGACTTGGGAGGGGCGACGATGAACACACGCTGTCCTCCGAAGCGTGTGCTGTCATCCGCCCGCTTCTTTACACGCTGCAGACTCAACGTGCAGCTGCCTCAGAGCTACAGCGTCGGAGGACAATGCAGCTCTGGGCAGCTTACAGGGAAGTCCGCAGGCGCCCAGCCAGACTGCAGGATTTCGCTGGTGCGTGGTGAGCCGAGGACACCCTGGCAGACCTAACCCTCCCTCCCCCCCGGGCGACGCTCGGCCAATTGAGCACTGACAGGCAGGCTGGCTGTGCTGTGGAATAGCCTGGACTCGAACTCGCGACGTCCAAGCTATAGAGCGCATCCTGCACTCTAGCGAGTGCTTTTTACTGGATGTGCCACTCGGGAGCCCCAGTGATATCATTATTGTGCATGGCACTGACATTGCTGTAATGGATGAGGCAGTGATATCATTATTGTGCATGGCACATTGCTGTAATGGATGAGACAGTGATATCATTATTGTGCATGGCACATTGCTGTAATGGATGAGGCGGTGATATCATTATTGTGCATGGCACATTGCTGTAATGGATGAGGCGGTGTTATCATTATTGTGCATGGCACTAACATTGTTGTAATGGATGAGACAGTGATATCATTATTGTGCATGGCCTGACATTGCTCTAATGGATGAGACGGTGATATCATTATTGTGTATGGCACTGACATTGCTGTAATGGATGAGAAAGTGATATCATTATTGTGCATGGCAGATTGCTGTAATGGATGAGGCGGTATCATTATTGTGAATGACACTGACATTGCTGTAATGGATGAGGCGGTGATATCATTATTGTGCATGGCACTGACATTGCTGTAATGGATGAGGTGGTGATATCATCATTGTGCATGGCACATTGCTGTAGTGAATGAGGTGGTGATATCATTATTTTGCATGGCTCTGACAATGCTCTAATGGATGAGACAGTCCTATCATTATTGTGCATGGCACATTGCTGTAATGGATGAGGCAGTGATATCATTATTGTGCATGACACTGACATTGCTGTAATGAATGAGGTGGTGATATCATTATTGTGCATGGCACTGACATTGCTGTAATGGATGAGACGGTGATATCATTATTGTGCATGGCACATTGCTGTAATGGATGAGGGGGTGATATCATTATTGTGCATGGCACTGACATTGCTGTAATGGATGAGACGGTGATATCATTATTGTGCATGGCACATTGCTGTAATGGATGAGACGGTGATATCATTATTGTGCATGGCACATTGCTGTAATGGATGAGGGGGTGATATCATTATTGTGCATGGCACTGACATTGCTGTAATGGATGAGACAGTGATATCATTATTGTCCATGGCACTGACATTGCTGTAATGGATGAGGCGGTGATATCATTATTGTGCATGGCACATTGCTGTAATGGATGAGACGGTGATATCATAATTGTGCATGGCACATTGCTGTAATGGATGAGGGGGTGATATCATTATTGTGCATGGCACTGACATTGCTGTAATGGATGAGACAGTGATATCATTATTGTCCATGGCACTGACATTGCTGTAATGGATGAGACGGTGATATCATTATTGTGCATGGCACTGACATTGCTATAATGGATGAGACGGTGATATCATAATTGTGCATGGCACATTGCTCTAATGGATGAGGCGGTGATATCATTATTGTGCATGGCACTGGCATTGCTGTAATGGATGAGACAGTGATATCTTTATTGTGCATGGCACATTGCTGTAATGGATGAGGCGGTGATATCATTATTGTGCATGGCACTGACATCGCTGTAATGGATGAGGGGGGTGATATCATTATTGTGCATGGCACATTGCTGTAATGGATGAGGCGGTGATATCTTTATTGTGCATGGCACATTGCTGTAATGGATGAGGCGGTGTTATCATTATTGTGCATGGCATTAACATTGCTGTAATGGATGAGACAGTGATATCATTATTGTACATGGCACTGACATTGCTGTAATGGATGAGACGGTGATATCATTATTGTGCATGGCACTGACATTGCTGTAATGGATGAGACAGTGATATCATTATTGTGCATGGCAGATTTCTGTAATGGATGAGGCGGTGATATCATTATTGTGCATGGCACTGACATTGCTGTAATAGATGAGACGGTGATATCATTATTGTGCATGTCACATTGCTGTAATGGATGAGGGGGTGATATCATTATTGTGCATTGCACTGACATTGCTGTAATGGATGAGGCAGTGATATCATTATTGTTTTTTTTTTGTTTGTTTTTTTAACTTAGTCGTTGCCAATTAGTTTTCATTATTTTCTGCCCAATTTGAAATGCCCAATTATTTTTTAGGTTCAGCTCACCGCTACCACCCCTGCGCTGACTTGGGAGGGGCGACGATGAACACACGCTTTCCTCCGAAGCGTGTGCTGTCATCCGCCCGCTTCTTTACACGCTGCAGACTCAACGTGCAGCTGCCTCAGAGCTACAGCGTCGGAGGACAATGCAGCTCTGGGCAGCTTACAGGGAAGTCCGCAGGCGCCCAGCCAGACTACAGGGGTCGCTGGTGCGTGGTGAGCCGAGGACACCCTGGCCGACCTAACCCTCCCTCCCCCCCGGGCGACGCTCGGCCAATTGAGCACTGACAGGCAGGCTGGCTGTGCTGTGGAATAGCCTGGACTCGAACTCGCGACGTCCAGGCTATAGAGCGCATCCTGCACTCTAGCGAGTGCTTTTTACTGGATGTGCCACTCGGGAGCCCCAGTGATATCATTATTGTGCATGGCACTGACATTGCTGTAATGGATGAGGCAGTGATATCATTATTGTGCATGGCACATTGCTGTAATGGATGAGGCAGTGATATCATTATTGTGCATGGCACTGACATTGCTGTAATGGATGAGGCAGTGATATAATTATTGTGCTTGGCACTGACATTGCTGTAATGGATGAGACAGTGATATCATTATTGTGCATGGCACATTGCTGTAATGGATGAGGCGGTGATATCATTATTGTGCATGGCACATTGCTGTAATGGATGAGGCGGTGTTATCATTATTGTGCATGGCACTAACATTGCTGTAATGGATGAGACAGTGATATCATTATTGTGCATGGCCTGACATTGCTCTAATGGATGAGACGGTGATATCATTATTGTGTATGGCACTGACATTGCTGTAATGGATGAGAAAGTGATATCATTATTGTGCATGGCAGATTGCTGTAATGGATGAGGCGGTGATATCATTATTGGGAATGACACTGACATTGCTGTAATGGATGAGGCGGTAATATCATTATTGTGCATGGCACTGACATTGCTGTAATGGATGAGGTGGTGATATTATCATTGTGCATGGCACATTGCTGTAGTGAATGAGGTGGTGATATCATTATTTTGCATGGCTCTGACAATGCTCTAATGGATGAGACAGTCCTATCATTATTGTGCATGGCACATTGCTGTAATGGATGAGGCAGTGATATCATTATTGTGCATGGCACTGACATTCCTGTAATGAATGAGGTGGTGATATCATTATTGTGCATGGCACTGACATTGCTGTAATGGATGAGACGGTGATATCATTATTGTGCATGGCACATTTCTGTAATGGAAGAGGGGGGTGATATCATTATTGTGCATGGCACTGACATTGCTGTAATGGATGAGACGGTGATATCATTATTGTGCATGGCACATTGCTGTAATGGATGAGACGGTGATATCATTATTGTGCATGGCACATTGCTG
Organism: Acipenser ruthenus; assembly: GCF_902713425.1. Taxonomy (NCBI): domain Eukaryota; kingdom Metazoa; phylum Chordata; class Actinopteri; order Acipenseriformes; family Acipenseridae; genus Acipenser; species Acipenser ruthenus. The sequence goes on along the minus strand of NW_026708561.1, from coordinate 4,195 downwards.
TAATGGATGAGGGGGTGATATCATTATTGTGCATGGCACTGACATTGCTGTAATGGATGAGACAGTGATATCATTATTGTCCATGGCACTGACATTGCTGTAATGGATGAGACGGTGATATCATTATTGTGCATGGCACTGACATTGCTGTAATGGATGAGACGGTGATATCATAATTGTGCATGGCACATTGCTGTAATCGATGAGACAGTGATATCATTATTGTGCATGGCACATTGCTGTAATGGATGAGGCGGTAATATCATTATTGTGCATGGCACTGACATTGCTGTAATGGATGAGGTGGTGATATTATCATTGTGCATGGCACATTGCTGTAGTGAATGAGGTGGTGATATCATTATTTTGCATGGCTCTGACAATGCTCTAATGGATGAGACAGTCCTATCATTATTGTGCATGGCACATTGCTGTAATGGATGAGGCAGTGATATCATTATTGTGCATGGCACTGACATTCCTGTAATGAATGAGGTGGTGATATCATTATTGTGCATGGCACTGACATTGCTGTAATGGATGAGACGGTGATATCATTATTGTGCATGGCACATTTCTGTAATGGATGAGGGGGGTGATATCATTATTGTGCATGGCACTGACATTGCTGTAATGGATGAGACGGTGATATCATTATTGTGCATGGCACATTGCTGTAATGGATGAGACGGTGATATCATTATTGTGCATGGCACATTGCTGTAATGGATGAGGGGGTGATATCATTATTGTGCATGGCACTGACATTGCTGTAATGGATGAGACAGTGATATCATTATTGTCCATGGCACTGACATTGCTGTAATGGATGAGACGGTGATATCATTATTGTGCATGGCACTGACATTGCTGTAATGGATGAGACGGTGATATCATAATTGTGCATGGCACATTGCTGTAATCGATGAGACAGTGATATCATTATTGTGCATGGCACATTGCTGTAATGGATGAGGCAGTGATATCATTATTGTGCATGGCACTGACATTGCTGTAATGAATGAGGTGGTGATATCATTATTGTGCATGGCACATTGCTGTAATGGATGAGGCGGTGATATCATTATTGTGCATGGCACATTGCTGTAATGGATGAGGCGGTGATATCATTATAGTGCATTGCACTGACATTGCTGTAATGGATGAGGCAGTGATATAATTATTGTGCATGGCACTGACATTGCTGTAATGGATGAGACGGTGATATCATTATTGTGCATGGCAGATTGCTGTAATGGATGAGGCAGTGATATCATTATTGTCCATGGCACTGACATTGCTGTAATGGATGAGGTGGTGATATCATTATTGTGCATTGCACTGACATTGCTGTAATGCATGAGACGGTGACATCATTATTGTGCATGGCACATTGCTGTAATGGATGAGGCAGTGATATCATTATTGTGCATGGCACTGACATTGCTGTAATGGATGAGACGGTGATATCATTATTGTGCATGTCACATTGCTGTAATGGATGAGGCAGTGATATCATTGTTGTGCATGGCACTGACATTGCTGTAATGAATGAAGTGGTGATATCATTATTGTCCATGGCACATCGCTGTAATGGATGAGGTGGTGATATCATTATTTTGCATGGGAGATTGCTGTAATGGATGATGAGGTGATATCATTATTGTGCATGGCACATTGCTGTAATGGATGAGGTGGTGATATCATTATTGTGCATGGGAGATTGCTGTAATGGATGAGGAGGTGATATCATTATTGTGCATGGCACATTGCTGTAATGGATGAGGTGGTGATATCATTATTTTGCATGGCACATTGCTGTAATGGATGAGGGGGTGATATTATTGTGCATGGCACTGACATTGCTGTAATGAATGAGGTGGTGATATCATTATTGTGCATGGCACTGACATTGCTCTAATGGATGAGACGGTGATATCATTATTGTGCATGGCACATTGCTGTAATGGATGAGGCAGTGATGTCATTATTGTTTTTTTTTGTTTTTTTTTAACTTAGTCGTTGCCGATTAGTTTTTATTATTTTCTCAACAATTTGAAATGCCCAATTGTTTTTTAGGCTCAGCTCACCGCTACCACCCCTGCGCTGACTTGGGAGGGGCGACGATGAACACACGCTTTCCTCCGAAGCGTGTGCTGTCATCCGCCCGCTTCTTTACACGCTGCAGACTCACCGTGCAGCTGCCTCAGAGCTACAGCGTCGGAGGACAATGCAGCTCTGGGCAGCTTACAGGGAAGTCCGCAGGCGCCCAGCCAGACTACAGGGGTCGCTGGTGCGCGGTGAGCCGAGGACACCCTGGCCGACCTAACCCTCCCTCCCCCCGGGCGACGCTCGGCCAATTGAGCACCGCCCCCAGGAAGCTCCCGTCCACGGTCGGCTGTGGAATAGCCTGGACTCGAACTCGCGACGTCCAGGCTATAGAGCGCATCCTGCATTCTAGCGAGTGCTTTTTACTGGATGTGCCACTCGGGAGCCCCAGTGATATCATTATTGTGCATGGCACTGACATTGCTGTAATGGATGAGGCGGTGATATCATTATTGTGCATGGCACATTGCTGTAATGGATGAGGCGGTGTTATCATTATTGTGCATGGCACTAACATTGCTGTAATGGATGGGACGGTGAAATCATTATTGTGCATGGAACTGACATTGCTGTAATCGATGAGGCGGTGATATCATTATTGTGCATGGCACTGACATTGCTGTAATGGATGAGACAGTGATATCATTATTGTGCATGGCACATTGCTGTAATGGATGAGGCGGTGATATCATTATTGTGCATGGCACTGACATTGCTGTAATGGATGAGGGGGTGATATCATTATTTTGCATGGAACATTGCTGTAATGGATGAGGCGGTGATATCATTATTGTGCATGGCACTGACATTGCTGTAATGGATGAGGTGTGATATCATTATTGTGCATGGCACATTGCTGTAATGGATGAGGCGGTGATATCATTATTGTGCATGGCACATTGCTGTAATGGATGAGGCGGTGATATCATTATTGTGCATGGCACTGACATTGCTGTAATGGATGAGGTGGTGATATCATTATTGTGCATGGCACTGACATTGCTGTAATGGATGAGGCAGTGATATAATTTTTGTGCATGGCACTGACATTGCTGTAATGGATGAGACGGTGATATCATTATTGTGCATGGCACTGACATTGCTGTAATGGATGAGGTGGTGATATCATTATTGTGCATGGCACATTGCTGTAATGGATGAGGGGGTGATATCATTATTGTGCATGGCACATTGCTGTAATGGATGAGGCAGTGATATCATTATTGTGCATGGCACTGACATTGCTGTAATGGATGAGGCAGTGTTATCATTATTGTGCATGGCACTGACATTGCTGTAATGGATGAGACAGTGATATCATTATTGTGCATGGCACTGACATTGCTGTAATGGATGAGACAGTGATATCATTATTGTGCATGGCAGATTGCTGTAATGGATGAGGCTGTGATATCATTATTGTACATGGCACTGACATTGCTGTAATGGATGAGGTGGTGATATCATTATTGTGCATGGCACTGACATTGCTGTAATGGATGAGACGGTGACATCATTATTGTGCATGGCACATTGCTGTAATGGATGAGGCGGTGATATCATTATTGTGCATGGCACTGACATTGCTGTAATGGATGAGGCAGTGATTTCATTATTGTGCATGGCACATTGCTGTAATGGATGAGGCAGTGATACCATTATTGTGCATGGCACTGACATTGCTGTAATGGATGAGGCAGTGATATAATTATTGTGCTTGGCACTGACATTGCTGTAATGGATAAGACAGTGATATCATTATTGTGCATGGCACATTACTGTAATGGATGAGGCGGTGATATCATTATTGTGCATGGCACATTGCTGTAATGGATGAGGCGGTGTTATCATTATTGTGCATGGCACTAACATTGCTGTAATGGATGAGACGGTGATATCATTATTGTGCATGGCACTGACATTGCTGTAATGGATGAGGTGTGATATCATTATTGTGCATGGCACATTGCTGTAATGGATGAGGCGGTGATATCATTATTGTGCATGGCACATTGCTGTAATGGATGAGGCGGTGATATCATTATTGTGCATGGCACTGACATTGCTGTAATGGATGAGGTGGTGA
>NW_026708560.1:0-46284 GCF_902713425.1 Acipenser ruthenus | reverse complement strand
TATATACAGTACTGTGCAAAAGTTTTAGGCAGGTGTGAAAAAATGCTATAAAGTAAGAATGCTTTCAAAAATAGACATGTTAATAGTTTATATTTATCAATTAACAAAATGCAAAGTGAGTGAACAGAAGAAAAATCTACATCAAATCAATATTTGGTGTGACCACCCTTTGCCTTCAAAACAGCATCAGTTCTTCTAGGTACACTTGCACACAGTTTTTGAAGGAACTCGGCAGGTAGGTTGGCCCAAACATCTTGGAGAACTAACCACAGTTCTTCTGTGGATTTAGGCAGCCTCAGTTGTTTCTCTCTCTTCATGTAATCCCAGACAGACTCGATGATGTTGAGATCAGGGCTCTGTGGGGGCCATACCATCACTTCCAGGACTCCTTGTTCTTCTTTACGCTGAAGATAATTCTTAATGACTTTCGCTGTATGTTTGGGTTCGTTGTCATGCTGCAGAATAAATTTGGGGCCAATGAGATGCCTCCCTGATGGTATTACATGATGGATAAGTATCTGCCTGTACTTCTCAGCACTGAGGAGACCATTAATTCTGACCAAATCCCCAACGCCATTTGCAGAAATGCAGCCCCAAACTTGCAAGGAACCTCCACCATGCTTCACTGTTGCCTGCAGACACTCATTCGTGTACCGCTCTCCAGCCCTTCGGCTAACAAACTGCCTTCTGCTACAGCCAAATATTTCAAATTTTGACTCATCAGTCCAGAGCACCTGCTGCCATTTTTCTGCACCCCAGTTCCTGTGTTTTCGTGCATAGTTGAGTCGCTTGGTCTTGTTTCCACGTCGGAGGTATGGCTTTTTGGCCTCAAGTCTTCCATGAAGGCCACTTCTGACCAGACTTCTCCGGACAGTAGATGGGTGTACCAGGGTCCCACTGTTTTCTGCCAATTCTGAGCTGATGGCACTGCTGGACATCTTCCGATTGCGAAGGGAAGTAAGCATGATGTGTCTTTCATCTGCTGCAGTAAGTTTCCATGGCCGACCACTGCGTCTACGGTCCTCAACGTTGCCCGTTTCTTTGTGCTTCTTCAAAAGAGCTTGGACAGCACATCTGGAAACCCCTGTCTGCCTTGAAATTTCTGACTGGGAGAGCTGATGCAGTATAACTACCTTGTGTCTTGTTGCTGTGCTCAGTCTTGCCATGGTGTATGACTTTTGACAGTAAACTGTCTTCAGCAACCTCACCTTGTTAGCTGAGTTTGGCTGTTCCTCACCCAGTTTTATTCCTCCTACACAGCTGTTTCTGTTTCAGTTAATGATTGTGTTTCAACCTACATATTGAATTGATGATCATTAGCACCTGTTTGGTATAATTGTTTAATCATACACCTGACTATATGCCTACAAAATCCCTGACTTTGTGCAAGTGTACCTAGAAGAATTGATGCTGTTTTGAAGGCAAAGGGTGGTCACACCAAATATGGATTTGATTTAGATTTTTCTTCTGTTCACTCACTTTGCATTTAGTTAATTGATAAATATAATCTATTAACATGTCTATTTTTGAAAGCATTCTTACTTTACAGCATTTTTTCACACCTGCCTAAAACTTTTGCACAGTACTGTATGTATATATATAAAAGAAAATGTACACAAAAAGTTTAAAAGATTAATTATTCAAGAATTGTAATTATACACAAATTCTATGGATGGTGTCATGATTATTAGAATAGAATGTTCATTCCCAGAGGTTCCGAAGTTCCCAGTTTGAAGATAAACTCTCGTTCCTTTTGTTTCCGAGCAACATTTGTTCCATAGCACTGACTGATCACACAGACTGTGATGTCTTCAGCAGTGTGATCATCACTGTTGAAGTGATGGGCTACTGGAAATGCAGTGGTGTTTATGCGAATACTTCTTAAGTGTTATACAAACCGGTCTGCTAAACGCCTTTTAGTTTTAGAATGCACATGGGACATCTCAGAGACCGGCACCAGTATATGATCTCTAGACATTTCCATCACAGCTGAGAATTCCACTACAACACCACTATTCACTACAAACCTACCGACTCTCATTCATATCTACAATATGACTCCTCACACTCAAGGGCTTGCTGCGACTCAAGTCCCTTTTCCCAACTTAAGACTCAGACGTATTTGCAGTGATGATCAAGACTTTTTAATTAAAACTGAGGAAATGTGTGGATTTTTTGCAAATTGCGGTTTTCCAGCAGTGCTAAATCCTGTGTTTCGTGTTTAGACAGAAAGCATGTTTTACACACCACTAAAAAACACACAGTGAACAGAATTCCTCTAGTCCTCACTTACCATCCCACCAACAGAGAAGTACAGAAAATTGTGCAAAGAAATTTTAAAATTCTACAGCAAGATCCATCTACAGCATCTATTTTAAAAAATCCTCCACCAATGTCCTATAGAAGAGACAAGCACCTAAAAGAATACATTCGCTCTTCTGCAGAACCTTTAAAAGGCACAGTCCCATGCAACAGACCACGATGTATGACATGCAAATATATTAACTCCCAAACTGAGGTCAGAGGCCCTAAATCATCACTCCACATCCACCAGCCCTTTACATGTACTTCTAAAGGAGTAGTGAACTGCATCATTTGCACACAATGCAACCAATTATACACTGGAGAAACTAAAAGACGTTTAGCAGTTCGTTTTGTGGAACATTTACGAAGCACTCGAATCAACACCTTGACATTTCCAGTAATAATGATAATAATAATAATAATAATAATAATAAACCTTTATTTATATAGTGCAATTCATGTACAATACAATTCAAAGCGCTTTACATACAGAAGAAAAAAATACTAAAATCAATAATAAACAGTAAGAAAAGAGTACAGTTATTAAAAACAGAAAGAACAATAAAACTCAGAATAAAACATAAAAATGTTATGGAAAAGCTATATTAAAAAGGTATGTTTTTAATGGAGATTTGAAGATTGCAATTGAAGGTGAATCTCTGATAAAAGGGGGTAAGGACTTCCAGAGTGTGGAGGCATTAAAACAGAAAGCAGCCTCTCCCATCCTTTTACCATTCTCCCTCGGAATACATAAAAGGCCAGCATTTGCAGATCTCAGAGTGCGTTCAGGCTGATAAGGAATTAGCATATCATTTAGATATTGAGGAGATAGTCCATTCAGTGCTTTAAAAACTAGTAATAGAATTTTAAAATCAATTCTGTAATGCACAGGAAGCCAATGCAATGATGCCAACACAGGTGTAATGTGAGCCCTTTTTTGTTCTAGTTAGCATTCTAGCAGCAGCATTTTGCACTAGCTGTAGACGTGATACAGCATGACTTGTAAGTCCAGAGGATAAAGCGTTACAGTAATCTAACCTAGAAAAAATAAAAGCATGTACTAATTTCTTTGCATCATCCAAGGACAAGAATGATCTAACTTTCGCAATGTTTCTTAAATGACAGAAGGACACTCTAGTAATGTATTTTATATGTGGTTCGAAGGAAAGTGCAGAATCAAAAATAACCCCTAGGTTTTTCACTTCAGATTTTATATTTGATTTTAGCATACCTAGATCAATATTTGTCAAGTCCATCTGTTGATTAGAGCCTAAAAGTAAGACTTGTGTCTTATCAGAATTTAACTGTAAGAAATTCTGAGACATCCAGTTTCTAATATCAGCTAGACATTTGAAAAGAACATTGATAGCTGTTGTGTCACCTGGTTTAACAGATATATAAATCTGTGTGTCATCTGCATAGCTGTGGAAAGTCACCCGATACTTCAACAGCAATAATCACACTGCTGAAGACATCACCATCTGTGGCATCAGTCAGCGTTTTGGTACAAATTATACTCGGAAGCAAAGAGAACGTGAGCTTATCTTCAAACTCTGAACTTTAGAGCCTCTTGGAATGAACATTCTATTCTGACATCATCCTCAGAATTTTTGAAAATCAACAAGTTTACCGCACTGTGTTACTTTTCTTTCTACACAGCTGAAGGGCTTTTGCCCAAAATGTCCTGAAATAAATTATTTTTTAATCATTGAAACTTTTTGTGTACATTATTTTTATTTTATTTTTAAAATATTTTTTCTTCTTATCAACCTGTATATATATATACAGACGTGCTCAAATTTGTTGGTACCCCTCCACAAAAAACGAAGAATGCACAATTTTCTCTGAAATAACTTGAAACTGACAAAAGTAATTGGCATTCGCCATTGTTTATTCCATATTTAATAGAAATCAGACTTTGCTTTTGATTTTTTATTCAACATAATATTGTAAATAAGAAAACAAATGAAAATGGCATAGACAAAAATGATGGGACCGCTAACCTAATATATGTTGCACAACTGTGGCAAAGTGCCCGCCCCTGTGTGTATTTTGTGTGTTATGTGTTGTATGTATGGTGCGTGTGTTAATGTTGGTGTATAGATTGGTACACGGGATATAAACAGGTCTGTGTTTCACGTGTATTTAAAAAGTGTAGATTTGTATTTAGGCACGAGGAGAGCACAAATCACTTCACGTGCTGGTTAAATGTAATATGTGAGCACGGGGTTGCACAGAATTAATTCACGTGCTGGGATTCAAGTGAATAATTAATTAGTAATTGAATCCCAGCACAACAGTATAAATAGGCATATTTTTAGTCACTCGGGGTTGGGTGTTCGGAAGAGGAGAACGGGTGAGAGAGAGAGAGAGAGAGAGAGAGAGAGAGAGAGAGAGAGAGAGAGAGAGAGAGAGGAATAAGTAGTAGTGAAAGATCGTAAAGATAAGTGTTTGTTCTCACCGTGTTTGTTTGTCTCCGTGCACCGTTTGTTTAGTGTTAGTCCGTTTTGTCTGTCTCTTTATTTTGGCTATAGTGCCGTGTCCTGTTTTGTATTCCATTGTTCAAACCTTTTATTTGTTAATAAACGCTGAGTGCAGCCATTGCACTCAGCTCATCACAACCACCCCTGTCTGTGTTTGAATTCCTTTCTGGTCTGACGCAACCCACTCTGGCCGTCTTTGTGACACGTGGTGTCTTCGTGGGATAGCTGCGCCTCCTAGCGTCAGACCAGGAGGGGTCTGGATTACAAAAAAAAAAAAAAAAAAAAAAAAAAAGTAAGAGCAAGAAGAGGGATGGGGAGAAAGAGCTGCAGGAAGCAGCAGAAGCAGCGGTCACCCCAACCAGCAGTAGCCACCCCACTGCCACCGGGTTCCCCACCGTCCCAAGAAATATGGGACTGGTTGGTGCACCCCGAGGGGAAAATGGAAGGCTGCCGGGACCTGGAGGACCTCCTCGGGGGCCTCGAGGACCAAGGCTGGTGCATGGCCTGTGGGGTCCAAGGACACACGGTGGCGATCTGCCCCTTCCAAGGTGAGGAGGAGGAGGAACAGCAGCCCGGGTGTTACTGCTGTGCTGAGCCTGGGCATTCCAGCACCAACTGCCCCTGGTACCCCCTCGGACAGCTACCCCAACGATGCCCCATCTGCGGAGGTGAGCACTTCGTGGCCCACTGCCCTGTCCATCAGGAGAGGGAGGAGCAGGGGTCGCCTCAGTCTCCACCACCAGCAGGGGGAGGTAGACTGCTGCTCCCACCGCCCCAACCACAAGTGCAACAGCGACCAGAGGAGCCAGAGAACCTGTTCCCCTGGTGCACCTGGTGCGGAGAGGTGGATCACCGCTGGAGGGACTGCTCCGATGTTCCACCGAGCTGGTGCGGGCGGTGTGAGGAAGGGGGACATGACTGGTCAGGATGCCCCTATGCCAGCTCGCCAGTACCCAAGTGGGAGGAGCCGGAGCATCCACAGCCCAAGCGGGAGGAGCCGGAGCGTCCACAGCCCAAGCGGGAGGAGCCAGAGCGTCCACAGCCCAAGTGGGAGGAGCCAGAGCGTCCACAGCCCAAGCGGGAGGAGCCAGAACTTCCACAGCCCAAGCGGGAGGAGCCTGAGCGTCCACAGCCCGAGTGGGAGGAGCCTGAGCGTCCACAGCCCGAGTGGGAGGAGCCTGAGCGTCCACAGCCCAAGCGGGAGGAGCCTGAACGTCCTACGCCTGAGTGGAAGGAGCCTGAACGTCCTACGCCTGAGTGGAAGGAGCCTGAACGTCCTACGCCTGAGTGGGAGGAGCCTGAACGTCCTACGCCTGAGTGGGAGGAGCCCGAACGTCCTACGCCTGAGTGGGAGGAGCCCGAACGTCCTACGCCTGAGTGGGAGGAGCCCGAACGTCCTACGCCTGAGTGGGAGGAGCCCGAACGTCCTACGCCTGAGTGGGAGGAGCCCGAACGTCCACAGCCCAAGAGGGGGGAGTCGGTGCGTCCACAGCCCAAAAGGGAGGAGTCGGTGCGTCCACAGCCCAAAAGGGAGGAGTCAGTGCTTCCACAGCCCAAAGGGAGGCAAGTCGGGGCTTCCACAGCCCTGGGACCCAAGCCACCAGCAGAGGGAAAATGCCTGCTGGTTCAGCCCCAAGAGCCGGAAGGGGAGGAGTCACAGGCTCAACCCCCTGAAAATTTTTGGGGGGGAGAGGGGCAGGAGGCTGGTGTCCCCCAGCAGCCTCTATTCATGCTGCTGAAGGCAGCACGGCGCGCACCAGCCCAGCCGCCACAGCGGAGGGAGCCAGCGCCGCCAGGAGCAGAGGAGCTGCCTCTGCCTCCGCCACCTCCACCGGCAGGAACAGAGCAGCAGGAGCTGCCTCTGTCTCCGCCACCTCCACCGGAAGGAGCAGAGGAGCAGGAGCTGCCTCTGCCTCCGCCACCTCCACCGCTTCCTCCACTAGGAGCAGAGGAGCAGGAGCTGCCTCTGCCTCCACCACCACCAGGAGCAGAGGAGCTGGAGCTGCCTCTGCTTCCGCCACCGCCCGGAGCAGAGGAGCAGGAGCTGCCTCTGCTGCCCGTACCTCCACAGGGAGTACGGTGGCCGGAGCCCCAGAAAGGGGAGCTGCCGGCCACGAAGAAGGGGGACGAGGTCTGGAGACCACTTTCCCCAGCAGCAGTTTCGCTGCAGGAGTTCTTGTGGCCGGAGCCCCACAGGAGGGAGCTGCCGGCTACGAAGAAGGGGGAGGTCGGGGGACCACCTGCCCCCGCAGCTTTTTCGCTGCAGGACGGGACCAGCATGCTGTCAGCCGTGCCACTACCGGCAGGGGAGCTGACAGCATTTCCAGCCATGGGCCCACTGAAGCCTCCCTTCCCAGCCCGAGACTTTGGCCTGGACTGCTGGGTATTTAAGGGGGGAGGTGGCCGTTGAGGCCATGTGTGCTTTGCACAGGGGGGGGTATATGTGGCAAAGTGCCCGCCCCTGTGTGTATTTTGTGTGTTATGTGTTGTATGTATGGTGCGTATGTTAATGTTGGTGTATAGATTGGTACACGGGATATAAACGGGTCTGTGTTTCACGTGTATTTAAAAAGTGTAGATTTGTATTTAGGCACGAGGAGGGCACAAATCACTTCACGTGCTGGTTAAATGTAATATGTGAGCACGGGGTTGCACAGAATTAATTCACGTGCTGGGATTCAAGTGAATAATTAATTAGTAATTGAATCCCAGCACAACAGTATAAATAGGCACATTTTTAGTCACTCGGGGTTGGGTGTTCGGAAGAGGAGAACGGGTGAGAGAGAGAGAGGAATAAGTAGTAGTGAAAGATCGTAAAGATAAGTGTTTGTTCTCACCGTGTTTGTTTGTCTCCGTGCACCGTTTGTTTAGTGTTAGTCCGTTTTGTCTGTCTCTTTATTTTGGCTATAGTGCCGTGTCCTGTTTTGTATTCCATTGTTCAAACCTTTTATTTGTTAATAAACGCTGAGTGCAGCCATTGCACTCAGCTCATCATCACCACCGTCTGTGTTTGAATTCCTTTCTGGTCTGACGCAACCCACTCTGGCCGTCTTTGTGACAACAACCTTTAGAGGCAATCACTGCAATCAAACGTTTTCTGTAGCTCTCAATGAGACTTCTGCACCTGTTAACAGGTAGTTTGGCCCACTCTTCCTGAGCAAACTGCTCCAGCTGTCTCAGGTTTGATGGGTGCCTTCTCCAGACTGCAAGTTTCAGCTCTTTCCATAGAGGTTCGATAGGATTCAGATCAGGACTCATAGAAGGCCACTTCAGAATAGTCCAATGTTTTGTTCTTATCCATTCTTGGGTGCTTTTAGCTGTGTGTTTTGGGTCATTATCCTGTTGGAGGACCCATGACCTGCGACTGAGACAGAGCTTTCTGACACTGGGCAGTACGTTTCGCTCCAGAATGCCTTGATAGTCTTGAGATTTCATTGTGCCCTGCACAGATTCAAGGCACCCTGTGCCAGGCGCAGCAAAGCAGCCCCAAAACATAACCAAGCCTCCTCCATGTTTCACTGTAGGTATGGTGTTCTTTTCTTTGAAAGCTTCATTTTTTCATCTGTGAACATAGAGCTGATGTGACTTGCCAAAAAGCTCCAGTTTTGACTCATCTGTCCAAAGGACATTCTCCCAGAAGAATTGTGGCTTGTCAATATGCATTTTAGCAAATTCTAGTCTGGCTTTTTTATGTTTTTCTTTCAAAAGTGGAGTCCTCCTGGGTCTTCTTCCATGGAGCCCACTTTCGCTCAAAAAGCGACGGATGGTGCGATCAGAAACTGACGTACCTTCACCTTGGAGTTCAGCTTGTATCTCTTTGGCAGTTATCCTTGGTTCTTTTTCTACCATTCGCACTATCCTTCTGTTCAATCTGGGGTCGATTTTCCTCTTGCGGCCGCGCCCAGGGAGGTTGGCTACAGTTCCATGGACCTTAAACTTCTTAATAATATTTGCAACTGTTGTCACAGGAACATCAAGCTGCTTGGAGATGGTCTTGTAGCCTTTACCTTTACCATGCTTGTCTATTATTTTCTTTCTGATCTCCTCAGACAACTCTCTCCTTTGCTTTCTCTGGTCCATGTTCAGTGTGGTGCACACAATGATACCAAACAGCACAGTGACTACTTTTCTCCATTTAAATAGGCTGAATGACTGATTACAAGATTGGAGACGTGTGATACTAATTAAATAAACTAATTAGTTTGAAATATCACTATAATCCAATTATTTATTATCTTTTCTAAGGGGTACCAACAAATGTGTCCAGGCCATTTTAGAATATCTTTGTAGAATAAGCAATAATTCATCTCTTTTCACAGCTTCTGTGCTTTATTCTATGACATACCAAAGGCATGCAAGTATACATGATAAAATAGCTTTTAATTTCATCACTTTTCAGGAGGAATGAAGCATTATTTCAATGAGCTGTAAGGGTACCAACAAATTTGAGCACAGCCATATAAGAGTAAGATCATAACTGATAAAAGCACACACACACACAACCCGTAAGCAATGAGTGTACACAGATACTCATTGCCATTGGAAACAGATACACACTCAGACTTTATACTGTACAGCACCCCTCTATGGAGTACAGAGGGTGAATACCCAGCTGGGACAGAGCAAACTGCTACTCTGTCATCGGGACGCAGTTAGTTAATCAATTCAGACTGAACAGTCAATTCATTTACATGATACGTTTAGCATAATTTTATCATGTGCTAATGAACGTGGATTAATCACAGGGCTGGGATCTTGATGCCTGTATTGTGCTGAAGTGACACAGCCGCATGACTTTTCATCTGAGCAGCACGCTTCATAACGGGTCAGCTGGCTGTCTGGGGAGAGCAAATCTTCAGACAAGAGAACAGGGGGCGTGTCTCTACACCTGTACAAGTGTCTGTCACACTTTCTGCAGGTATCGGGAGAACACAAGAGGTTATGTCAAGTTACAGCATATTACTGTTCTTAATATATTCCTCCGTAACTTCAAAATAATCTGAATTCTAAGGTAAAGCTTATAGGAAAGCAAGTCTAATAGACAAATGTTTCTGCTGGTGTCTTCTGCAGTGTGCTGATGAAGGCACTAGCAGACAGTTTCACCTTACTGTGAGCAGGCATGCCGTAGGGAAGGGTGTTCCCATTCACAACTCTTGCGGAAATGTTATACTGAGAAAGACAGACAGCCACACAGACAGTCAGTCAGTCCGTCAGACAGACAGGGTTCGTTGGTGACAGTGTGGTCATCTCTCGCTCACACACGTTCTGCAGAAAGAAAGACTGAACCAAATAAACAGTGAAAGATAGAATGGAAGACTGAAATATGGAGAAAAGGAAGAAAAATAAAACAGAGAAAAAAGATTGAAAGATAGAAAACAGAAAGAAACAGCTGACACTGATCTCTCGATCACATTCTGAAAAAAGAAAGAAGGAAGAAAGAAAGAAAGAAGAAGGAAGGAAAGAATCTACTGGAGCTGGGTGACTGGCTCACTGGCTGGTTGATGGTTGGCGGTTGCTGCGCGCCTATTAAAGCGACGCCTGGAGGCACAGATACTGCGGGAGGAAGGTTCCCCCCTGCGTCCACCGCCCCCCCCCCCCGGAAGAGGAGCTGCTCCACACTGATTTGCAAATCAAAGGGCAATGGCTGTCAGGGCTGTTCACTGCGATTGCCATCACATTCAGAGCTGGGGAGACATGCAGAGAGAGAGAGGGGGCAGGAGGGGGCTGTGTGTGTCTGCATGAGTGTCTGTCTGTCTGTGAGTGAGTGAGGGTGCATGTGTCTGTGTTTGTGTGTATGTTTCTCTGTATGGGTGCCAGTAAGTGTTTTTGTAACTGTCTGTGTGTGAGTATGTCTGTACGTATGTGTTTGTGTGAACGTGCATTAGTGTCTGTGAGCCTCTCTCTCTCTCTCTCCCTCTCTGTGTGTGAGTATGTCTGTACGTATGTGTTTGTGTGAACGTGCATTAGTGTCTGTGAGCCTCTCTCTCTCTCTCTCCCTCTCTGTGTGTGAGTATGTCTGTACGTATGTGTTTGTGTGAACGTGCATTAGTGTCTGTGAGCCTCTCTCTCTCTCTCTCCCTCTCTGTGTGTGAGTATGTCTGTACGAATGTGTTTGTGTGAACGTGCGTTAGTGTCTGTGAGCCTCTCTCTCTCTCCCTCTCTGTGTGTGAGTGTGTCTGTACGAATGTGTTTGTGTGAACGTGCGTTAGTGTCTGTGAGCCTCTCTCTCTCTCTCTCTCTCTCTCTCCCTGTGTGATGGAATGCCGATGAGCAGGTTTCTTGATCATACAGTGTAGAGATGGATTGGCCCCTTATTGCTTCAGAGTTTTCTGCAGGCGATAAGCACCCAAAAAGAGCAGCATTCAGGCTCCTAGTTATCCATCTTTCTATTTATTTATCTATCTATCTATGTATCTATTTATTTATTCATTCTAGAGGTAAAAAAAACCCAAAAACAAAACAGCAACACTGTATGCTCAGTGAAGTACTATGGAAATCAGAGTATGCTGCAGAATGTGCTCCCCACACTGCTCCAATCCGTCTTGACTGACTATACTGTCTGCTTTACTTGTTAGAATGGTTATGTATATATTAAGGGGGGGGGGGGGGGTAATTAATTAATTGCACAATCTTGAATCACAGTTTTGTTAATCGAGTCATCAAATTTAATATGACGCTATGCAAACAGGTTGACAGACAGTCAGAAAGACAGACAGACAGATGCAGTGACAGACAGACAGACGCAGAGACAGACAGACAGATGCAGAGACAGACAGACGCAGAGACAGACAGACACAGATGCAGAGACAGACAGACAGACAGATGCAGAGACAGACAGACACAGGACAGACAGACAGATGCAAAGACAGACAGACAGACAGAGAGACAGACAGACAGATGCAGAGACAGACAGACACAGACAGACAGACAGACACAGAGACAGATAGACAGATGCAGAGACAGCCAGAGGAGGAGACAGACAGATAGATGCAGAGACAAGCAGACAGATGCAGAGACAGACAAACAGACACAGAGACAGACATACAGGTGCAGAGACAGACAGACGTAGAGACAGGCAGACAGACGTAGAGACAGACACAGAGACAGACAGACAGACAGATGCACAGACAGACGCAGAGACAGGCAGACAGATGCAGAGACAGGCAGACGTAGAGACAGACAGACAGACACAGAGACAGACAGACAGACAGATGCAGTGACAGACAGACAGATGCAGTGACAGACAGACAGACGCAGAGAAAGACAGACACAGATGCAGAGACAGACAGACAGATGCAGAGACAGGCAGATGTAGAGACAGACAGACAGACACAGAGACAGACAGACAGACGTAGAGACAGACACACAGACAGACAGACAGACAGATGCACAGACAGACGCAGAGACAGGCAGACAGATGCAGAGACAGGCAGACGTAGAGACAGACAGACAGACACAGAGACAGACAGACAGACAGATGCAGTGACAGACAGACAGACGCAGAGAAAGACAGACACAGATGCAAAGACAGACAGACAGATGCAGAGACAGGCAGATGTAGAGACAGACAGACAGACACAGAGACAGACAAACAGACTGACGCACAGACAGACAGACAGACAGATGCAGAGACAGACATACGCAGACAGACAGACACAGAGACAGACAGACAGACTGACGCACAGACAGACAGACAGACTGACGCACAGACAGACAGACAGACAGACGCACCATCTTTACTGCTCTGATTTAATGCAGTAATGAAAGTCTCCCTCTCCTCTCATTTAGTTTCTTACAGTTTTACCTGAGATGGCATAACTCCTTGAGCTGGTGTTTCTCAGGTACACGATGATGGGGAGCAGTGCAGGTCTCAGCTTTCTCAAATTCAAATTCAAATTAAATTAAAAAATGCTTTATTGGTATGAAAAAATGAAATTGAGTTTGCCAAAGCAATTCAACAATAAACATTATCACAAAACAGTCCAGACAATACAATACAATGATAACCCTCCCATTTCCCTCCCTCCCTCCCTCTCTGTATTTACAGTGGACATGGGTGCGCATGAGTGCCTGGTCCCCGTGCTCCAGGGTGTCTACACCAGGGTCTGTCTCTCTGTCTCTCTGTCTCTCTGGGTGTGGCAGGCAGCTACATGCTGGGCAGCTAGCTCTGCTGTCTGCTGCTCCTCTCCTAACAGAACTGGCAGGTTTTTTAAGTCAGAGAGCAGCTGGAATGTTGTAGCCTGATTGGCCAGTTTGGGAAAGTAAGTGTCCCTGGTTTGCTTATATTGGGGACAGTGTAACAGGAAGTGCATTTCTGTCTCTACCTCTCCCAGATCACAGTGGCAACACAGCCTTTTTTCTTTGGCAATCCAGGTTTTTTTGTGCCGGCCAGTTTCGATGGCCAGGCTGTGGTCACTGAGTCTGTACTTGGTCAGGATCTGTCTATGTTTTGTGTTTTTGACCCTGATCAGATATTCTGCCAGGGTAAATTCTTTTTTTAGGGCCAGATAGCATTGTAATTTATTGTGTGATTCAATTTCGTTATTCCAATGTACTTTATAATTGTTTTCCAGATTTAGATTAATTTGTTTCATTTTTTGTGCTGGGAGTTTTTTGTTGGTGGTGTTCTGAAGCTAGCTGGTGTTAATTTGACTCATTTGGCTGAGCGTCAGTACCATTCTACTGAGGGGATTCTCTTGTGGGGGCTGTGTGCAGCTCCGCAGTGCAGTGTGGTGGTAGGACTGCGGATCAGCCTGCTGTAGATGGACCCAGTAGTTGACGTCTCGTTTCTGTATGGAGTGGAGTAAGGGGAACCGGCCCAATTCAGCCCTGCAAGCGCTGTTGGCTGCACTCCTGTGAACCTGCAGGAGGTGTTTACAAAATTCCAAATGGAAAATTTCTATGTGGCTTTGATCCCATTTGTTATAATCGGGGTTCATAAGGGGACCCCATACTTCACTACCATACAGAAGGTTTTATTATGCTGTCGAAAATTTTTAGCCAAATTTTTATTGGTGGTTTAATTTTGAATAGCCGATTTTTAATGGCATAAAAAGCCCTGAGCGCTTTATCTCTTAATGCATTTATAGCCAGGTTGAAGTTCCCAGACGCACAGATTTTTAGACCCAGGTAATTGTAGCTGGTGCTGTGCTCTCTCTCTCTCTGAGGTACACGATGATGGAAGAGCAGTGCAGGTGTCATCTCTCTCTCTCTGGTACACAATGATGGGGAGCACTGAAGGTCTCAGCTTCGCCCCCCCACCCCCCGCTCTCAGTGAAGGTCTCAGCTCCCCCCCCCCCAGTGCAGGTGTGTTCAAGGGGTCTGTGGGCTGCCTGACCCCTCCGCTGGAGTTGGGTTGGGGGGGGGGGGGGGGTTGGGGCTATCAGGATTTCTCCTGGGTTTTCAGCCTCATTTTCATTTAGATAAGTATTGATCGCCACAGCAACAGCTAAGGCTGCCCTGATTATCAGGCATATTCCACACACAGCCCCCTCTCCCTCTCTTTCTCTGAATTAAGATGGTGTGTACAGTACACAATGCTAGGACGGACAATCGTGTGTGTGTGTATATACACAGACGCAGAGACAGACAGACAGACGCAGAGACAGACAGACACAGAGACAGACAGATGCAGAGACAGACAGACACAGAGACAGACAGATGCAGAGACAGACAGACAGATGCAGAGACAGACAGATGCAGAGACAGACAGACAGATGCAGAGACAGACAGATGCAGAGACAGACAGACAGATGCAGAGACAGACAGATGCAGAGACAGCAGTTCCTAATAATTTTCCTTTAAGGTCTCACTGAACCGACACATTTCAATTGAAAGCTGGTTAAACTTTTAATTCACACAGTTAGGTTGTGCTGTGTGTACAATCTCCAAAGTGCTTTCAATTAAAAACAAATTGTTGCCTTTTAATGTGTAGACAGGTGAGTTTCGATGCAGATCCACATTATAAACACATAAGGATAACAATATAACAATAGTGTGCAACGTCTTCAGGTAGGGTTATATATATATATATATATATATATATATATATATATATATATATGCACTTGCATTATTTCTGTTGTATTTATTTATTTATATATTTGAATAAATGCGTCTTGTTTTTTTGTAAATCATTCAATAGTAAAGGTGTTTTTGAAGTCTCTCTCCCTGTGTCTCGGTCTCTCTTTCATTCTGTCTTTTTTTCACCTGACAGACACAGATCCTCCTCATTAGAATGACGGCTGTCAGCGCAACACTGAACCACACCAGTCTATTCCACTGTCACGCTGCAGCACACTCTCATTTTTTTTTGGAGGGGGGGGGGGGGGAAATGAGGTACAAATATCAATGATGCCACTGCAATTGTGGGACGTCTTGCTTATTAAAATCATGAATACCCTTGGCTTAAACCATGAATAAAAGTTTCCCGCACTCAAATCACAGCAAAGTGTAATAAAGCACAGTGGAAGCATGGTAAAGCATAGGAAAGCATTGTAAAGCACAGAGAGCTGTGGTAAAGCATAGGGAAGCATTGTAAAGCACAGAGAGGTGTGGTAAAGCATAGGCAAGCATTGTAAAGCACAGAGAGGTGTGGTAAAGCATAGGCAAGCATTGTAAAGCACAGAGAGGTCTGGTAAAGCATAGGGAAGCATTGTAAAGCACAGAGAGGTCTGGTAAAGCATAGGAAAGCATTGTAAAGCACAGAGAGGTCTGGTAAATGAAATTATGATTATGGCAAATGAAAGTGTAGCTATGGGAAAAGCGCAGTCATACTGTGTAAATGTACTGTGAGAAAGACTTTCCCAAGCAGTGGAAGACTCGTAGAAAACACAAACTCATGAAATATACAGGGTGAGCCTTTCACATTGTATCAATGAAACCAAATGAAAAGCGGGCTCATGCAGACCTGCTAAACACCCAACAGTGCTGGGTTTAGAAACACTAAAAGAAACAAATTCAAATGAAGACATTGAAAAAGACTTCCAGTTCAATTCAATTTCCTATAGTATTTCCAAATTATAAATTGCATGGATTGAGATGTTCTTAATATTTTTTTCCCCACTGGCTAAAGCTTTAGTTGCATATAGCTGTTAATTAAGGGTAACATCTTCATGCAACTAATAACAATACTACTACTACTACGACTAATACGACTGCTAATAATACTCATAATAATAATAATAATAATAATAATAATAATAATAATAAGTCACCAACTGACTACTGCACACTGTACGCAGTATTAAATAGTGGTCCGTGTATTGTTGAATTTCTCTATATTGTCTCTATATTTTCTATATTTTACCCAAGAGTTCTGCCACCGCGTGTTCGTTTGGAGTCACTACATCACTATTTTTCTTTTCTTTGTAACGGAGCTGCCGCTCTAGGTAGGCTCCTGCACAATATAACCATGCTGGCTCCTGCACAATATGACCATGCTGGCTCCTGCACAATATGACCATGCTGGCTCCTGCACAATATAACCATGCTGGCTCCTGCACAATATGACCATGCTGGCTCCTGCACAATATGACCATGCTGGCTCCTGCATAATATGACCATGCTGGCTCCTGCACAATCTGACCATGCTGGCTCCTGCACAATATAACCATGCTGGCTCCTGCACAATATGACCATGCTGGCTCCTGCACAATATGACCATGCTGGCTCCTGCACAATATGACCATGCTGGCTCCTGCACAATATGACCATGCTGGCTACTGCACAATATGACCATGCTGGCTCCTGCACAATATGACCATGCTGGCTCCTGCACAATATGACCATGCTGGCTCCTGCACAATATAACCATGCTGGCTCCTGCACAATATGACCATGCTGGCTCCTGCACAATATGACCATGCTGGCTACTGCACAATATGACCATGCTGGCTACTGCACAATCTGACCATGCTGGCTCCTGCACAATATAACCATGCTGGCTCCTGCACAATATGACCATGCTGGCTCCTGCACAATATGACCATGCTGGCTCCTGCACAATCTGACCATGCTGGCTCCTGCACAATATGACCATGCTGGCTACTGCACAATCTGACCATGCTGGCTCCTGCACAATATAACCATGCTGGCTCCTGCACAATATGACCATGCTGGCTCCTGCACAATATGACCATGCTGGCTCCTGCACAATCTGACCATGCTGGCTCCTGCACAATATGACCATGCTGGCTCCTGCACAATATGACCATGCTGGCTCCTGCACAATATGACCATGCTGGCTCCTGCACAATATGACCATGCTGGCTCCTGCACAATCTGACCATGCTGGCTCCTGCACAATCTGACCATGCTGGCTCCTGCACAATATGACCATGCTGGCTCCTGCACAATATGACCATGCTGGCTCCTGCACAATATGACCATGCTGGCTCCTGCACAATATGACCATGCTGGCTCCTGCACAATATGACCATGCTGGCTCCTGCACAATATGACCATGCTGGCTCCTGCACAATATGACCATGCTGGCTCCTGCACAATATGACCATGCTGGCTCCTGCACAATATGACCATGCTGGCTCCTGCACAATATAACCATGCTGGCTCCTGCACAATATGACCATGCTGGCTCCTGCACAATATGACCATGCTGGCTCCTGCACAATATGACCATGCTGACTCCTGCACAATATGACCATGCTGGCTCCTGCACAATATGACCATGCTGGCTACTGCACAATATGACCATGCTGGCTCCTGCACAATATGACCATGCTGGCTCCTGCACAATATGACCATGCTGGCTCCTGCACAATATGACCATGCTGGCTCCTGCACAATATGACCATGCTGGCTCCTGCACAATATAACCATGCTGGCTCCTGCACAATCTGACCATGCTGGCTCCTGCACAATCTGACCATGCTGGCTCCTGCACAATATGACCATGCTGGCTCCTGCACAATATGACCATGCTGGCTCCTGCACAATATGACCATGCTGGCTCCTGCACAATATGACCATGCTGGCTCCTGCACAATATGACCATGCTGGCTCCTGCACAATATGACCATGCTGGCTCCTGCACAATATGACCATGCTGGCTCCTGCACAATATGACCATGCTGGCTCCTGCACAATATGACCATGCTGGCTCCTGCACAATATAACCATGCTGGCTCCTGCACAATCTGACCATGCTGGCTCCTGCACAATATGACCATGCTGGCTCCTGCACAATATGACCATGCTGGCTCCTGCACAATATGACCATGCTGGCTCCTGCACAATATGACCATGCTGGCTCCTGCACAATATGACCATGCTGGCTCCTGCACAATATGACCATGCTGGCTCCTGCACAATATGACCATGCTGACTCCTGCACAATATGACCATGCTGGCTCCTGCACAATCTGACCATGCTGGCTCCTGCACAATATGACCATGCTGGCTCCTGCACAATATGACCATGCTGGCTCCTGCACAATATGACCATGCTGGCTCCTGCACAATATGACCATGCTGGCTCCTGCACAATATGACCATGCTGGCTCCTGCACAATATGACCATGCTGGCTCCTGCACAATATGACCATGCTGGCTACTGCACAATATGACCATGCTGGCTCCTGCACAATATGACCATGCTGGCTCCTGCACAATATGACCATGCTGGCTCCTGCACAATATGACCATGCTGGCTCCTGCACAATATGACCATGCTGGCTCCTGCACAATATGACCATGCTGGCTCCTGCACAATATAACCATGCTGGCTCCTGCACAATATGACCATGCTGGCTCCTGCACAATATGACCATGCTGGCTCCTGCACAATATGACCATGCTGGCTCCTGCACAATATGACCATGCTGACTACAGCATAAGTGTCCTGCAGTCAGTACTTTCAATGCCCTCTATCTACCAAACAAACATCAAACAAACAACCAAGGAAAGAACTGAAAGCAACCACGGGCCGGCGGGTTAAACTAACCCTAAACCGACACCAATAAACTGCCTGCAGCTTTAATCGCCTTGTGTCACCGAGCCTCTTAATCATGCGCTGTTACCCACAATCATCAGCTCCTGGGCTTCTGAGAATGCAATGCCATCGCCTGCCCTGAGTGCATTGCAGCTCAACAGATTTCCGTGCCACAATTCGCTTTTTGAAAGGAAGATGTTTTTGCTTCCCTAACGGGCCGCGCATCTCCTGTCCCGTCCCTAATTCTTCTGTCAGTGTGAACTATTTCATTAGTTCCGCTGTTCGTGGCCCCGAACGAGCGCCCTCCCCAGGTTTGCTTCTCCGCAGCTGGGCCCGGCAGAGCGGCCCCCTACCCTGCTCCAGGTCTGGTGCCCATCCTCCGGTAATTAATCAGACACATTTAACGAATACAATTAACCACAAGAAACAACGCACCGACCTGTCCTCACGAGCTGTACTCAACAGACCCTGCTCTCCGAGCCCATGCCAATACCCACAGCATCAGCAAAGTGGAATAAAGCGCGGTGAAGCACGGTAAATCACAGAGAGGTGTGGTAAAGCATGGTAAATCACAGAGAGGTGTGGTAAAGCATGGTAAATCACAGAGAGGTGTGGTAAAGCATGGTAAATCACAGATAGGTGTGGTAAAGCATGGTAAATCACAGAGAGGTGTGGTAAAGCATGGTAAATCACAGAGAGGTGTGGTAAAGCATGGTAAATGCATGCAAGAAGTGTGGTAAACCTTTGACTTTTTTATAAGGGTATACAGCACATGTATTAAGCTCGCAAAGCTACAATATACAGATTCAACATTGAAACTGTTTCTGTTGTGTTACGCAATACAATCAAAACGCACAGCTGATTATGGGCTTACGCTAGTTTTGCATTCCGTTTGATTTGCATTGCTGTTCACACGCAGTGTTCAGTGGCAGTGGGTTACAAGTGAAAAGGATATTGTTGCTCTACAAAGAGTGCAAAGAAGAGCAACCAGAATTATCCCGGGTTTAAAAGACATGTCGTATGCAGACAGGCTAAAAGAATTTAATCTATTCTGTCTTGAACAAAGAAGACTACGCGGTGATCTGATTCAAGCATTCAGAATCCTAAAAGGTATAGACAGTGTCGACCCTGGGGACTTTTTTGACCTGAAAAAAGAAACAAGGACCAGGGGTCACAAATGGAGATTAGATAAAGTGGCATTCACAACAGAAAATAGGAGGCACTTTTTTTACACAGAGAATTGTCAGGGTCTGGAACCAACTCCCCAGTAATGTTGTTGAAGCTGACACCCTGGGATCCTTCAAGAAGCTGCTTGATGAGATTCTGGGATCAATAAGCAACTAACAACCAAACAAGCAAGATGGGCTGAATGGCCTCCTCTCGTTTGTAAACTTTCTTATGTTCTTATGTTCTTAAGACTCTTTGAAACAATGTGAAAACCAACGAAATATCACGTTCTAGTTTACGTACAATAAAACACCGTTTAGGAATCATATTTTAATTTACCGTTTAAACCTGCAGACCCGCGACAGTCATTGTACAAAATCAAACTGATATGTGAGGTCTCTGTTTGGGTGATGTAATAAGCCGGAGTTTGTCATTATCAGCATGTGATTGTGATTGTAGGTCCACTCATTTCATTGGTGGGCTCTTAATTCCAGTTCAGTTTTGCTGGCTTCATGAACAAGGCTCATTGTGTGTGTGCTCGGCCAGACTCCGCTCTTTGTCGGTATCGTGTGTCACTCGCCTCACAAGGCAGACAACCCGACGCTGGGCTAAATACAGACTCACTGACTCTCTTCTTTATACAACCGACCATTACAAAATGTGTGCCAGCCACTCTGTGTTTTCATCTCTGTGTTTTATTGTGCTTTATTACACTTATAAATGCTTTTACTGTGAGAAACTTTTACAAGGCTTAGTTTACCATGGTTTGTGTTTTTTTTATTATGCTTTACCACAGCTCTCTGTGCTTCACAATGCTTGCCTATGCTTTATTACACTGTGCTGTGCTTTTACTGTGAGAAACCTTTATAAGCTTTAATATTCTGCAAGACCTACTTGCCACAAAAGCAACATAACCAATGCAATGAGTTTCAGTACATGCGTAGTACATGTATACTTTGTGATGCTAATTGCACACTACATGTATGCTTTGTGATGTACATGCACAGTACATGTATACTTTGTGATGTTGACTGCGTGTTTTTGTATGTGTTAAGTAAAATAAGTGTGTGTATTTTTGTGACTGTCTTTTAGCAGGAATGTGAGTGTTTTAGTAGGAGTGTGTGTCTGTTGGTGTGTGTTTTAGTAGGAGTGTGTGTGTGTGTCAGTGTGTGTCTTAGTAGGAGTGTGTGTGTGTCGGTGTGTGTTTTAGTAAGATTGTGTGTTTCAGTGTTTGTGTGTGTGTCAGTGTGTGTGCGTGCGTCACTCAGTGTGCGTGTGTGTTGGGGTGTGTGTGTTTGCGAGCCCCTCTGCAGGCCCTGGTTTGGTCAGTGCCCTTGCCGTCTCGGCAGGGTCGCCCTCACAGCTTGTCTTGGGGACGAGGAGGTTTTTTGTTTTGGTTTGTTTTTTCTATTGATATTATTTTATTGAACAGGGTTTCAGGCTGGCTGCTCTGGCACAGACCTCTCTCTCTCTCTTTCACAAGGGGCTCGCAGCCAGGCTTTCATACATCACATTAGCATAATGGGGGAGCAACTGAGTCACTCTGGAAATGTCAAACCAGCGTTCTGCATCAGCAGCTCTGCTAGCTGTGCTGCTGGAGACAGCGAGAGAGGAGAGGAGAGGGGGGCAGGAGACAGGAGAGTGGAGATGAGAGTAATGGAGAGGAGTGGGGAGATTTGCAACAGAGAGATACAGAAGAGGTTTGAATACAGAATACAGAAGGGAGTGGAGGGGAGAAAGGGCAGTGGGGAGTGGAGGGAAGGGAGAGAGGGCAGCAGGGAGGGGGAGCGGGGAGTGGAGGGAAGGGAGAGAGGGCAGCAGGGAGGGGGAGCGGGGAGTGGAGGGAAGGGAGAGAGGGCAGCGGGGAGAGGACAGTGGAGGGAAGGGAGAAGGAGAGGGAGAGGGCAGCGGAGAGGACAGTGAAGGGAAGGGAGAGAGGGCAGCGGGGAGGAGGAGAGGGGAGTGAAGGGAAGGGAGAGAGGGCAGCGGGGAGAGGACAGTGAAGGGAAGGGAGAGAGGGCAGCAGGGAGGGGGAGAGGGGAGTGGAGGGAAGGGAGAGAGGGCAGCAGGGAGGGGGAGAGGGGAGTGGAGGGAAGGGAGAGAGGGCAGCGGGGAGAGGACAGTGAAGGGAAGGGAGAGAGGGCAGCAGGGAGGGGGAGAGGGGAGTGGAGGGAAGGGAGAGAGGGCAGCAGGGAGGGGGAGAGGGGAGTGGAGGGAAGGGAGAGAGGGCAGCTGGGAGAGGACAGTGGAGGGAAGGGAGAGAGGGCAGCAGGGAGGGGGAGAGGGGAGTGGAGGGAAGGGAGAGAGGGCAGCGGGGAGAGGACAGTGAAGGGAAGGGAGAGAGGGCAGCAGGGAGGGGGAGAGGGGAGTGGAGGGAAGGGAGAGAGGGCAGTGGGGAGAGGACAGTGAAGGGAAGGGAGAGAGGGCAGCAGGGAGGGGGAGAGGGGAGTGGAGGGAAGGGAGAGAGGGCAGTGGGGAGAGGACAGTGAAGGGAAGGGAGAGAGGGCAGTGGGGAGAGGACAGTGAAGGGAAGGGAGAGAGGGCAGCAGGGAGGGGGGAAAGGGGAGTGGAGGGAAGGGAGAGAGGGCAGTGGGGAGAGGAGAGTGAAGGGAAGGGAGAGAGGGCAGCAGGGAGGGGGAGAGGGGAGTGGAGGGAAGGGAGAGAGGGCAGCGGGGAGAGGGAGCAGGGAGTGGAGGGAAGGGAGAGAGGGCAGCGGGGAGAGGGAGCAGGGAGTGGAGGGAAGGGAGAGAGGGCAGCAGGGAGGGGGAGAGGGGAGTGGAGGGAAGGGAGAGAGGGCAGCGGGGAGAGGACAGTGGAGTGGAGGGAAGGGAGAGAGGGCAGCGGGGAGAGGGAGCAGGGAGTGGAGGGAAGGGAGAGAGGGCAGCGGGGAGAGGGAGCAGGGAGTGGAGGGAAGGGAGAGAGGGCAGCGGGGAGAGGACAGTGGAGGGAAGGGAGAAGGAGAGGGAGAGGGCAGCGGAGAGGACAGTGAAGGGAAGGGAGAGAGGGCAGCGGGGAGGGGGAGAGGGGAGTGAAGGGAAGGGAGAGAGGGCAGCGGGGAGAGGGAGCAGGGAGTGGAGGGAAGGGAGAGAGGGCAGCGGGGAGAGGGAGCAGGGAGTGGAGGGAAGGGAGAGAGGGCAGCAGGGAGGGGGAGAGGGGAGTGGAGGGAAGGGAGAGAGGGCAGCGGGGAGAGGACAGTGGAGTGGAGGGAAGGGAGAGAGGGCAGCGGGGAGAGGGAGCAGGGAGTGGAGGGAAGGGAGAGAGGGCAGCAGGGAGTGGGAGAGGGGAGTGGAGGGAAGGGAGAGAGGGCAGCAGGGAGTGGGAGAGGAGAGTGGAGGGAAGGGAGAGAGGGCAGCAGGGAGTGGGAGAGGAGAGTGGAGGGAAGGGAGAGAGGGCAGTGGTGAGGGGAGGGGGAGGGGCAGAGGGAGAGGTTAGATAGGAAGGGAAGGAGAGGAGTGGTTAACGCAGTGCAATCAGAGCCCAGGTATTTTCAAGGGGTACGTTTTAAACACGTTCCTCCTCCATATGTTTTTTTTTTTTTTTTAACCAGCTCCACACATCCTATTCCTGATGCCTGACTTGCACTGATTTCCAAAAACACCCTTTCAAAAAGTAGCTTGAACTGCCAAATCAAGCAGGTCTACATGCCGGTGAATCTTGCATTCTTCCTGTTTGTTATACACACAGCATCAGATAATACAGGCTCTCTGTCAGCACCAAGAGCCTGTACCCTGACAAACACGATGGGATTCCTTTAGAGCATTTCACAGCACGAAGGAATTCGCCTGGACTGCATCAGTTTATATTCTGGGATAATTGTGTGGTTGATGCAATCCAGTGGGATTCACTCAGTGCTCTAATAAAACCCAGCTGTAGCTTATCAGGGTATGAGTAAAGTGATTGATTTATTTATTTTTACAGATTTCACAACTTTTGTGAAATATACCCATCGCAGTTATCTTGGCGAGAGCCAAGTTCAAATCAGCATGAAGTTTTAACATCTACTCTCGTGTAATGGAAATCATGTAATTCCCCACGAAAATTCCCATTTCTGAGAAAGAATAGTGTAAATAGATCTTTTTTTTTGCGCTTGGTTATTTTTACGTATGTTTTTTTGTTGTTTGTTTTAGTTTGAGAATTCACTGATGGTGAAAACAGACTGCCTTTAAAAGTAGACATGAAAATGTAAATATTCTACAATGTAGGAACATTTGTTGTATAAACTGTAGAGAAAAATGATCAGTTTTCAGTGTGACAATGCTGTTTTTTCTACTTTCATAAATCTTATATTTAAATCGTGAAACACTGTCAAATATCTATTTTTAGACCGTGAAATAAGTAATTTTCTTATGGTGAAAAACAAAAAAAACACTGCCCAGGGTATGATTAAATCGACCCCATAGTAATTTTGCAAAATACTACACTAGGGTAGCTATTGTTTCAATAAACATTTTTAAACTGCATAGGGAAAAGACTGAAGAAATAGTGCATATGAAATGAAACGGTCTGACTTACTGTACCCTTGCTGTACAGTGAACACCAAGGATAATGCCTACATTTGGACTGCTGTTTTTGACCATGCTTAAAATGATGTATTTCTATATTTAAAAAGGAGATAAGCTCAGTGAGCAAGGGGCTTGAGTGGGAAAAACTGGGTGATAAAAGGGCCACCCCTAGTCATTCTGCATTCCTGAAAACACATAACATTCCCCACTGAGATCATTGAGATCCACTGCATATTTTTTTTTAAAGCCGATTAACTATTCAGGGATAGCCGGATATTTAATAAGTTAGGGGTCCGAGTGGGGTAAAAAGGGCAATAAATAAATGTGTCCCCCACCCTCATTCTGCGTCAAGGCTGAAGACACCACAAGTGTGTATCAGACACATACAGAGACTCTAAACCTTTTAAAAAAAAAAATCAGTAAAAAAAAAACAAAACAAGAAACCAAGCAGCCAGGATTTGATTCCAGAAAGCTAGACACTCTGCTAACAAGCGAGCCTGTCATCCCAAGCAATCTGCTGGCAGAAAGCGCTGACAAGGAAACCTGTCTGTGCAATTTTACTGCGAGGTACTGATGACAAGGAGCCCGCCACCTGGGCTGCAGCACACGGTCCTTCGAATAATACTGCAAGACATCGCCGAGGGCGCGGCTGCAAAACACAACCCCAGCCTTGCAAACCAACCCCAATCCTGCCACACTGCCGTGCAATAGGAGCTTTACACAGCTTCTTTACTTTGTATTCCTGAGTAACTCCAGTTTCCATATACATCGCTTGATTTTCTTAAGTAGGATCGATATGATTTTGCTCAGAATTAGACATTAGCAAATGACTTTGCTTGTGTGATGATAGGACACCCATGCAGCTCTAGCTGTGGTGGAGGCAGCACAATTGCAAGCAGCCTACCAGACCTAGGGAGAGGTCTGCTTGGAGACAGGTGTGATAGTGTGTGTGTGTGTGGGGCAGGTGCCACAGAGGAAAGGCTGGTTAGGCTGCTCCCAGACTCCGTGGATCAGCAATGGCAAACTGCACCTTTTTACAGCTCCACTGACGTCAGCACAAAGCCACCTTCAACAGTAAGGCCACCCCTTGTATTCGGTATGAAGGCCACCAGCTGCTTCAAACCACTGCTCGATTAGCTCTCTAATTATTATTATTATTATTTATTTCTTAGCAGATTTCTTAGCAGACGCCCTTATCCAGGGCGACTTACAATCGTAAGCAAATACATTTCAAGTGTTACAATACAAGTAATACAATAAGAGCAAGAAATACAATAACTTTTGTTCAAGTGTGACAAACCACAATTCAATAATACAGCAGATAAGTGATAGTTACATCAGGATGTGATTAAATACAAAGTACTACAGGTTAAACACTTGGCAGATTACAGTATTCTGAATTACAGGATTAAATGCAGTAAAATAGGGGGCAGATAAGAGCAAAATAAAGCACATTTACATGAAGGGTGATAGTGTCCCAGGATACAAACAGAGGAGTTCTACAGGTGCTGTTTGAAGAGGTGAGTCTTAAGGAGGCGCCGGAATGTGGTCAGGGACTGGGCAATCCTGACATCTGTAGGAAGGTCATTCCACCACTGCGGAGCAAGGGTGGAGAAGGAGCGGGCTCTGGAGGCAGGGGAGCGTAGCGGAGGTAGAGCCAGTCTTCTAGTGCAGGCGGAGCGGAGAGGTCGAGTGGGGGTGTAGGGAGAGATGAGGGTCTGGAGGTAGCTGGGTGCAGTCTGGTCAAAGAGTCTTGAACTGGATGCGAGCGGTGATCGGGAGCCAGTGGAGCGAGCAGAGTAGTGGAGTAGCGTGGGTGAAGCGAGGCAGAGAGAACACCAGGCGGGCAGCAGAGTTCTGGATGAGTTGGAGTGGACGGGTGGCGGACGCAGGGAGGCCAGCCAGGAGGGAGTTGCAGTAGTCTAGGTGGGAGAGTACCAGGGCCTGGACCAGGAGCTGGGTAGCATAGTTGGTGAGGAAGGGTCGGCTTCTTCGGATGTTGCTCAGGAAGAATCGGCAAGTGCGTGCCAGAGTGGAGATGTGCTGGGAATAAGAGAGGCAGGGGTCCAGGGTGACTCCGAGGTTCTTAGCGGAGGAAGAGGGAGAGAGTGTGGTAGATTCCAGAGGAACAGAGATAGAGAGATCAGAGGAGGGGGAGGAGGAGGGAAAGAAAAGGAGGTCAGATTTAGAGAGGTTGAGTTTGAGGTGATGAGAGTGCATCCAGGAGGAAATAGCAGACAGACAGGTAGAGATACGGGAGGAGATGGTGGAGTCAGAGGTGGGGAAGGAGAGGAAAATCTGAGCATCATCAGCATAGAAATGGTATGAGAAACCATAGGATGCGATGAGGGGGCCCAGGGAGCGGGTGTAGAGAGAGAACAGGAGAGGACCCAAGACTGACCCTTGGGGGACTCCAGTTAAGAGAGGGTGAGGTGTGGAGGTTGCTCCATGCCAGGTTACCTGGTAAGTGCGGTTGGAGAGGTAGGAGGAGAACCAGGCCAGAGCAGTGCCAGAGATCCCCAGGTCAGCAAGAGATGAGACGGACAGGCTCTAACCTTTTGTAAAAAGAACAATTAGAAACTAGAAAAGTAAATCTGAACAGTTTGCATAAATAACATTGCAGTAAAATTCTGGTTGAGTCACAGCACCATCAGAATGCATCAGAATGTATTAGAATGCACCATAATGTATTACAATGCACCATAATGTATTACAATGCATCTGAATGCATCAGTAGCAGGTGGAGATCTTGCACTCAGAAAGTCAATGATAAAACATTTGAAACGTTCAAACCACATCACATTACTGCATTCAATTGTATTTCTGGATGGCGAGGGGCTAAAACTGGTCAAGCGCTTTAGTACACCGACAGGCGGGTTTCCTTGTATGTAAAAAATAAAAAAGACAAGTTGACATCCTCTCTGGGATAGGAACAGGAACCCGTGTTGAACTCAGGAGAGATTACAGTGACACGCTCCCCTCCCTCTCGCTCCCTGTGCGCGCACTGACAGCCATTTGCATCTTCATCTCTTTCCATCAGCTGTGGCCCAGGCCGCTAGCAGTGCATAGAAAACTAAACTGTCTCTCGCGGCCGAGACACAGAGAACGAGGGAGAGGCTGAGCCCACGCCTCTTTAAGCACGTAATTCATGTTCTGTTTTCTGCTGTCATGTATCATTTGATGGTTGATCACAAACACAGCTGAATTCTGCATTTACTGTGCAAATGGAGAAGCGGGGCTAGCATTGTCATTTGAATTAATTTGGATTTTTTTTTTTTAATAAAGCCCTTTGATAGTCAAGCATCTTTACAGTGATAGAAATCAGTGATGGAAATAAGACTCCCACTGCATAGCAGTTTGATCCACTCCTGGTTTTACTGTGAGTTTAATAAGACACATCTGAGCTTGTTACCTATACACTGTGCCTAATAAAGGTCGTAGTAAAACCTGGAATGGGTGAAACCGCTCTGCAATAGGAGTTATTTCTGTCCCTGTAAATTCCCCTTGTATTTTCAATATTGTTAGACACACAGCGCATGGTTTTATTTGTCTGCAGTTGAGATAATTCTATTAACAGTATAAAATATAACAAAATGTGGTATTAAGATTTTTATAACATGATTTTTTTATTTTTTTTTTTAATTCAATTTGAAATGCCCAGTTGTATTTCGGGAGGGCGAAGATGAACACATGCTGTCCTCCGAAGCGTGTGCCGTCAGCCGACTGCTTCTTTTCACTCTGCAGGCCTGCCATGCAGCCAGCCCAGAGCTACAGCATCGGAGGACAACGCAGCTCCGGCCAGACTACAGGGGTCGCTGGTGCGCGGTGGGCCGAGGACACCCTGGCCGCCCTAAGCCCCCCCGGGAGGTCCGGTCCGGTCCACGGTCGGCAGTGGAATAGCCTGGACTCGAACCGGCGACATCCAGACTATAGGGCGCATTCTGCACTCCACGCAGAGCGCCTTTACTGGATGTGCCACTCGGGAGCCTCATAACATGAATTTAAGTCATCTTGTCCGTAGATGTTCGATAAGAATATAAGAAAGTTTATGAACGAGAGGAGGCTGTTCAGCCCAACACTGCTCATCCGGTTCCTAGCAGCTGATTGATCTCAAAACTTGGTCAAGTCGGGTCTTAAAGGATCCCAGTGATTCTGTCACAAGGCATTGTTCTCTCACTTAGACACTTAAGACATGTGAATCTCAAATGAGCAAAACATTATTTTATTAGGAAAGTACAAGTTAAAAAAGCTTACAACGTTAAATAGCTTAGGCATACAAATACATACATGCCATTGTTACATTCCAAGACACAAGCCACATTTAACTTCTTGCAGTGAACCAAGACAAAAACAAAAATGGAACATTTCTTAGTCACCTTCAGGAACAAAAATTCTAAAATTAAACACAGGGATGGAAATAAGACATGCACAGCAGTTTCACCCATTCCAGGTTTTACTACAAACTTGATTAGCCACAGTGTATAGGTAACACGCTCAGGTGTGTCTTATTATTAAACTTATAGTAAAATAAGAAATGGATCAAACTGCTATGCAACGGGAGTCTGATTTCCATCCCTGAAAAGATTAAACACATTTAAACACTTAACTTATTGGGAATGCTGGTAACCACTCAAGATAACCTCCAACAAGAAGCTGGAGGAGAGTTTTAAATACAGGACTACAATATTAATGTGTACAAGTGTACAACACCAAGGTATACATGGAACCGACTATGAAGAAATGCTGGCATTTACTGGTAACTAAATAACCGCGCTCTGCATCGTTCCTGCTGTATTTCACATGCACATCACTCATAGTTGAGGCTGCGTTGTTTTTCATGGTTATCAGATTTCCGTTAAATGTACCCTTTACCATGTAATATGGAGTTCCCCAGTGAAAATTCCCATTTCTGAAAGAACAGTGTCAATATGCTTTTGATTTTAGTTTGATAATTCACTGATGGTGAAAATAGAATGTCTTTAAAAAGGTGGCCATAATAAATCAAATATTCAGCAATTTAGCTGTTTTTCAGGAAAGTATTTAAATATTTATTTTTAGACCGTGGTGTGCTGTGAAATAAACATTTTTTTACATTGAAAAAAAATACATCCCAGCTGACAATGCTTAGACAAAAATTCAAAAATATTTGGATAACGTTTAAACTCTAAAATTAACTATTCACACCCCCTACAGTGTAGACAGGGACTTGGCAAAACTTAGCAAAAAAGAAATCCCTGGGCTTTTAGCGAAATGACTCACAGGCTTCATACTGAGCAGCGTCCTGATTGCTACACTCCAGAAATACCGGGATCACAAACACACCACTGGAGCAGAACATGTTTCAGCAAGAGTTCAGAATCATATCCACAGAACAAGGGCGCCGTCCAGTGGTTCCGCAGCGGAACTGCATCTTTACCCAGGTCACATTTCTACCAGACTCTTGCGTCAAAGCATGAGTGGGCTGTATGTACAGCGTGTGAATTTCCACTGTCCGAGACCTCGTTCTACAAACAGTGCTTAAAAGAGCACTGCGATTTCCAAACCATCACCAGCCACTAACTATGCCAAAATGCAAGCGATACAATCTGCAGTAAAATAAATGTTATAAACTAAGATGAGAAAGACTTCTTTGACATTTATTAGGTTTCTTTTAGCATTTCTAAAGCAGCAACTGACCCTTGACTTGCATTTTAGAGTAACTATCTTAAGAAAAAGACTTTGAAAAAAGCTAGTGGAAACGTCTGCCATTGAAGTTTCCTTTAGTCTAAATGCTTTTGAAAAGTAAGGAAAAAAAATAAACAACTGGGGTAAAGATTAGCGGTAGTTTTGTTTGCTTTACCATTAAATACATGCACAGTTATCGTAAGCTTTTATCTGTTACTTTTAAAAATAGAAATATAATCCAAGATGAAATCCCCCCACCCAACCCCCAACATTTTGACACAAAGTAATTCACTTTGCAGTCCTTTGATAACTGGGCCCTCTCCATCAGGTTTTTATAGGACAGGCTTCTATTGTGTGCTCAATAAGAACACTTCTGAGCCCTGGCCAGTGGAAGGGGTCTGCGCAGCCCTCTTTCAGGACCCTGGCCAGTGGAAACGCAGTGGAAGGGGTCTGCGCAGCCCTCTTTCCGGACCCTGGCCAGTTGAAACGCTGTGGAAGGGGTCTGGGCAGCCCTCTTTCAGGACCCTGGCCAGTTGAAACGCTATGGAAGGGGTCTGGGCAGCCCTCTTTCAGGACCCTGGCCAGTGGAAACGCAGTGGAAGGGGTCTGCGCAGCCCTCTTTCCGGACCCTGGCCAGTGGAAACGCAGTGGAAGGGGTCTGCGCAGCCCTCTTTCAGGACCCTGGCCAGTGAAAGTCTAGCAGCTCTTGGGGAGATGGAGAAGCTTCTTGACCGGAGATCCCTCCAGGCCTTCGAAAGCACTGGCAGCTGCAATAGAAAAAAAAAAAAAGTTTCTGAATATGTTAACATTGAATGTTATGTGTTATACATCAGTATTTAACAGGGGTGGGTATTTGCAGCCTTCATTAATACAGCATGGACAGATATAGGACTCCCGTTGCAAAGCAGTTTGATCCATTCCTGCTTCATTATGAGTTTAATAAGACACACCTGAGCTTCATAGCTATACAATGTGGCTAATCAAGCTGGTAGTAAAACCTGGAATGGGTGAAACTGCTATGCAATAGGAGTCTTATTGACATCCCTGTACAGGGAGTATAAAGTTGTTTTTGTTTTTTTAATAATGTTAAATGTAGTGTTGATTAAACCAGGGCTTCTCAAACTCGGTCCTTGGGACCCCCGTGTGTCTGCTGGTTTTCATTCCAACTGAGCTCTCAATTACTTAACTAGACCCTTAATTGAACTGATCATTTGCTGAATTAGACCTTTATAATTGTTTTCAGCTCTTAAACAGTTGCAGAGTTCAAGTTACTTATAAAATTATTATTATTATTATTATTATTATTTATTTCTTAGCTGACGCCCTTATCCAGGGTGAATTACAATTGTTACAAGATATCACATTATTGGAATCATAGTTGGAATGAAAACCAGCAGACACAGAGGGGTCCCCAGGAACAGGACTGGGAACCACTGCTCTAACCCAGTGCACCCAAACTACCCCTGCTCTAACCCCCTGGAATAAACATCACGCATCACAGCGATGGAAATAAGACTCCTGTTGCACAGCACTTTCACCCTTTCCAGGTTTTACTACGAGCTTGATCAGCCACAGTGCAGAGGTAACAAGCTCAGGTGTGTCTTATTAAACTCATAGTAAACCCAGGAATGGATCAAACTGCTATGCAATGGGGGGCTTATTTCCATCCCTGCATCAGGTCTTTGGAGATGTTGGGAGTTCACTGTGTTCTGAAAACGTAAATACATTTTTACAACCCCTCATCTCTTATTTTTTTTATTATAATTTTTTTTTAATTTAGTAGTCGCCAATTAGTTTTTTGTTATATTTTTGACTCGGGAGGGGCGAAGATGAACACACGCTGCCCTCCGAAGCGTGTGCTGTCAACCGACCGCTTTTTTTCACACTGCAGACTCACCGTGTAGCCACCCAGAGCTACAGCGTCGGAGGACAATGCAGCTCTCGGGCAGCTTACAGGCGCCCGGCCAGACTACAGGGGTCGCTGGTTCGTGGTGAGCCGAGGACACCCTGGCTGACCTAACCCTCCCTCCCCCCGGGCGACGCTCGGCCAATTGAGCGCCACCCCCTAGGAGCTCCGGTCCACGGTCGGCATAACCCCTCATCTCTGATAAATACCAAATTTATAACACATAAGCTTCATGCATGTATGTATGTATGCATGTATGTATAGCATATAATTCTGAATTGAAAACCAAAAGCTCTGCTGCCCTTTACCAGTTAAAGCCAGACTGTCTGGAACATCCTCAACTTTAATAAGAAGTCAGTCTGTGTACATTCTGAGCTTAGATTGTTGATAATGGAGAATTTGGTTTTGTATTTCTCCATTGTGTTTTGCTGTTGTGCAATAAAACTTGCCATTAATCAAAGTGACCCCCAGAGTCTTTCAAGTGGCTCCCCCAAAGCTGAACCTCTATTCCATTCATAGATAAACTGAGGTGGAGGAATGGATGCAATGTGACGCTGTTCTTTATCAGTGCTGCATTCAAATCAGCTTTTTTTCTGATAACATTATAGACATTTATGCATTCATTGTGTCATCTATCTGGCAGCAGTGTGGAGTAGTGGTTAGGGCTCTGGACTCTTGAATGGAGGGTCATGGGTTCAATCCCAGGTGGGGGACACTGCTGCTGTACCCTTGAGCAAGGTACTTTACCTAGATTGCTCCTGTAAACACCCAACTGTATAAATGGGTAATTGTATGTAAAAAATAATGTATAAAAAATAATGTAATTGTATGTAAAAATAATGTGATATCTTGTAAGAATTGTAAGTCGCCCTGGATAAGGGAGTCTGTTAAGAAATAAATAATAATAATACTTATTTTATTCATTTTACAAATTTACCTACAAAGTAGGTATAAATATAAAACTGATGCACGAGTGGCACACAGACCAGCGATATCCAGTACATGAATACACTACATTCAGATGTGTTTATAAACCCCTCTGTTAAATACTCATTTATAACACTAAACTTTTGACCGGAGACTCTTCCAGCCCTTTGAAAGCATTCACAGATGAAATACAACATGTTTGTTGCTGGTAATATTAAGCTGGATTTGTCGGGTATTGAGTTTTCGCAGTGCACCCCTCACATATTTCTTTTCCATTCCTGTTTACTTTTTTCTCAGGTTTCTTACCGAGTCTTGAGGATGTTTCTTTTAGAGTCCTCTCAGCCTCGTCCTGAAAAGATCTCAGCGAGCGAAGCAGCTTCTGGTGAGAATCCATCTGTGTGATCAAAAACAAGCCATTATTTCGTCTCTCTTTCAGCGTTTCTTCATCCAGAAATTCAAACACGCATTACTCCACAGCCTTAATTTAATAATCATTTTTCAGTCCAGGGTAAACCCTTGAGATGAAACATCTCATTATCAAGAGTGCCCCAGGCAGGTTACAACTCGCATCCATTCATTCGTACAAAAGACGTATACTATGATCATACAGCATGAGCTGAATAAAGCAATTGTTACCCCGACGAAGGCACTGGCCGCTTGTCTACTTCAGTGAAGTAGTTGATTTGAATAAGCCATGGCTGTTTGTTTGTTTGTTTTTTTAAACCACTTTACAGCACTTGCTTGCGCCCCCCCCCTCCCTGGATTACATCAACTACTTATCCCTGGTACTGGTCAAAATGCTTGCCACTGAATTTCAGCATTTCTAAATTCAGCAGCTATGGATGATAAACTCCCAAACTGAGCTATCCCCACTCACCACCAGATCCAGTCTGCTGACGACGGGTATCTGGCCACGCAGGATGCGTTGATAGTCCGGTTTGCTGCGCAGCACGGCAGCCACAGACGGGTCCAGTAAGCCCAGATCCTGCTCCGGGGGCAGGGGTACACCAGACACCTTCGCCTGCTCCAGGGAGCTGAGCCACAGACACACACACAGACAGGGGGCGTTAAACTGCAAGGCTGGGCAACTGAGACAACAAAAGGGGAGTGGTTGGGGGAAAAGAGAGAGGGGCATTGCCTTGCTATCTGTGCTTAGAGAATGCTAGTGCCAGTGAAATGCCATATATATTAGGGGTGGGCACCAACATCAATATTTTGATACATAATAATTTCCATATCACGACATCGTGGGATTAAAAAAACAAAAAACAATTCACGTACGCTCGCAGAGACATGCTTTTTATTGCTAATACTGCTAAAAATACAAACTCAGTATAATCAAATTTATTTTATATTAAGATACAACAAACCCTATGCATACCATTCAATCTCAGTCTAGTAGGCAAACACCTCACACTAAAGCATTATTAACCATTGTATTCTATTGACTGGCGTTTAGATACCAAACGCTATTTGCATGCTGCATGAAGCACTATTGGCATTATTTTGAGATATGCACATGTTAGCGGCTCATTACATCTGCCATTATTAATGTACTTTTAAAATGTGAACTGTCAGTATTATAAATTAGATGTACTTTTAAAACTTCAAAACACATCTCAAAATAATGCAAAATTCGGCATGACACCGTGCTTAATACTTTAGATGTGTCGTGAGTCAGCATTCACACGCAGAGCAGCTGAAGATTCAGTTATTTCCAGTGGCTAGAAAGCCTGTGTGCAGTGAAGTTCAGAAATATTTCAGTTTTGAGGTGGCTGATGATGGAACAGTAAGATAACAGACCTTGTTTTTCTCCACGGATATTGTGAAGCAAAGCACCGCTAAGTTAAAGTCAGTTACTGCTTTGCACATGTAAACGTCTACATATGTTTGACATTGCAATTGCGTTATTATATTTCTGTTTTGGAAGACTTCGATATTATCGATATCGAAATATGTGCACGATATCGGTATACAATTTTCATATCGTTACCCACCCCTAATTTTTATATTTATATATATATAGTGGAG
Source organism: Acipenser ruthenus (assembly GCF_902713425.1). Lineage (NCBI taxonomy): Eukaryota > Metazoa > Chordata > Actinopteri > Acipenseriformes > Acipenseridae > Acipenser > Acipenser ruthenus. Next base: position 11,349 of record NW_026708560.1, on the reverse strand, counting down.
TGTATTGTATACAGGAGCTATTTTGTTTTTAACTTTGTACAGCGCTCTGTGTGTGTATGTATATATATATATATATATATATATATCATGGTAAAGTAGTGGGAGGATGTGTGCAGAGCACAGGATCTGCACATGTGTGCTCGTGTGTGTGGTTGTCTGGTGATGGGAATTGTGTTTAATTGTTTAATTGAGTGATATAAAAGGAACAAAACAATGAATGTTTGGTGTGGGATTAAAACATTGGATAATTATTATTATTTGTTTATTTAGCAGATGCATTTATCCAAGGCGACTTACAGAGACTAGGGTGTGTGAACTATGCATCAGCTGCAGAGTCACTTACAAATACGTCTCACCCGAAAGACGGATCACAAGGAGGTGAAGTGACTTGCTCAGGGTCACACAATGAGTCAGTGGCTGAGGTGGGATTTGAACCTGGGACCTCCTGGTTACAAGCCCTTTTCTTTTACCACTGGACCACACAGCCTCCTAATATTCAAGCTATAAGGGTGTGTGCAGGATCTATGAAATCTGCTACGATTAATGCGCTGCAGGTTTTGGTACATGAGATGCCACTGGAATGAAGGAGGAAATTATTAAGCATTAAATACTGGATTTAGGTTAATTCTCTTCATATAGCATTTCCTCCATGGAAGATAGATGGATAAATCACTAGAAAAAGGAGATTTGGGAGACAAATGGAGGAACGTTGGGTTTTTGGATGCAGAAATGGATAACGGAGTCAGGAACTGAGAACCTGAATTTAGTAAAGAATGTTAATTTGAATGCGTTACCAGAACGGTTGGTGGATAAACCGATTTGCTGTATAGATTTGAGTGAGCAAGTGAAAAAAGGAGGGGAAAAAAGTGACTTGAAAAGAAAGTCAAGCTTTTGTAAAGGATAAGAGTAAAGAGGCTTTGTGTTTATATACAGATATACAAAAATCCAAAAACAGGAAGAGTGGCAATGGCGTCCAATATACCAGAACTGGATATCTGTAAAATAGCCAAGCTGTCTGACCAGTTATCAGTTCATGTAGCAGAAAGGTAGCTATTCTATTTGCGATAATTAAAATTGCAGAATTAAATCCTAAGAAAGCAGTCATATTTACAGACTCATTAAGTGTGCTTAATGCTTTAAAAGGAGCTTTTGTGAATAGGAAAGAGATCCTTTCTGAGATAATTCAAAGATACAAGGATTGTACAATAAAGGGAATTGAAGTTAGGTTAATATGGATTCCTGGGCATTCTGGTATACTGGGCAATGAAATGGTAGATCTAGCAGCAAAATAATGGGTTAAAAAGTGAGACGACTGATCTCAGGAAACGGGAGTCTTTGTAAAACAAGCAATAGTAAAAGAATGGCAGGAGAGATGGGATACACATGTACAAAAAGAGTTTATTATAATATTCAGAAAGAGGTAAATAATAGCTGGGTAAATAAGGAACTGGACAGGAAAGAGGAAAGATATTTGGATCGGATAAGGATTGGGCATGCTACTCTGAATGAGCATTTATTTAGATTAGATAAACAGATCATTGGTTAATGAGAAGTGTACAAGGGCAGCAGTGTGGAGTAGTGGTTAGGGCTCTGGACTCTTGACCGGAGGGTTGTGGGTTCAATCCCAGGTGGGGGACACTGCTGCTGTACCCCTGAGCAAGGTACTTTACCTAGATTGCTCCAGTAAAAACCCAACTGTATAAATGGGTAATTGTATGTAAAAAATAATGTGATATCTTGTAACAATTGTAAGTCGCCCTGGATAAGGGCGTCTGCTAATAAACAATAATAATAATTCCAGAGCATTATGTAATAACGTGTGAGAGATCTGAAGAACAAAGAAAGAACTGGAAGAGGAAGTTGGTGAACATGGAGATATATGATCCAAGCATGAATAGCTTGTTGGGAAAAGGGAAAGAAGAAGGCAGGGAAGGAAAAGGAAAGATAATAATGAATATAATTACAATAACAGGAACAGCAGGAATTTCATAGATGAGAAATTAAGACGATATAGGAAAAAAACTACAGACAGAGGGCGCTAATCATCTAAATGTATTGATGGAATGCACTCCGAAAAATAAAAAAAACATATATAAAAAAAAAAAGGTGTGGTGTTTGTTGTGTATACGAGTGCTTGGAGCAGAGACGGAGAGTGAAACAGAGCAGAACAGAGTAAGGTACCGTGATAGCGAGGCTTGGGTGCTGGTTTGTTTACTCTAAAGAGTTCAGTGTGTAGGGTTTTTGTTCAAACTTATTTTGTTTCTGTGTTTGTTTTGTGTTTATTAAAAGTGCACAGAAAAGCGCTTAACCTGCACGTTCCTGTTTCTGGGTCATATTTAAAGGGTGCAGACCAATTATATATATATATATATATATATATATATATATATATATATAAACATAACCATTTTCATAAGGGAAAGACTTTGCATGAATAAACAGTGGAATAAAATTGTTTTGTACACCCACTGTAAAGACTGCAGGCAAAAGTTATATTCAAAATGCATATGCCTGGCTAGGGTTCAACTGTTAACACTACAATAATGTGTAATAACTGTAAACTATGAACCACACAGATAAGAGAAGGGATGCAAATAAAGACTCATATTGCATAGCAGTTTCACCCATTCCAGTTTTTACTACAAGCTTGATTAGCCACAGTGTATAAGTAACAAGCTCAGGTGTCTTATTAAACTTCTTGTAAAACCAGGAATGGATCCAAACCACTATGCAATAGGAGTCTTATGCCTTGTTTCCACTGCCAGTCCCCCAGGTACAGCTGAGCTGGCCAGTCTGGGAGATGTGTAGCTGGAGGCTGTTTCCACTGATGCTCAGCTACACCTCAGACAGCACAGCTTCGTATCTCATACCCAACGGCGTCAAGCGGTGCTGTGCGGAAACACGTCATCGAAAGGCGTGTGCTAAAGAGGCAAACGGTTTTGAATAATGGAGGCTGTCAGCGAAGGCTGTGCTGAACACAAACCCGACAAAGTTATTGCTTCGTGGGACGCAGAAGAAATTTCAGCTTCTCCTCAACATGTGGGTGGAAAACCACATTGAAGAGGAGCTGTCAGGCACAGTTAGAAATCTGAAAGGGTTTGACATAATCACATTGAAGAGCAGCTGACAGTTAGAAAACTGAAAGGGTTTGACAAAACCACACTGAAGAGCAGCGGTCAGGCAGTTAGAAATCTGAAAGGGTTTGACAAAATCACTGGAACTCTGCGGCAGCAGGGGATCGATTGCACTGCTATTCAGTGTTGAGATTAAAAAAAATGTAAAAATGAATACAAGATTAAAGATAATAACACTATGACCTTTTACTGCAGCACCACTGCTTCCTGGGTCAGCTCTACCTGACAATTCCACTGGATCTTTAACAATCCCTCTCCCAGACTGGCCAGGAAGCAGCAGCTATACCTGGGGACAGGCAGTGCAAACGAGGTGTTATTTCCACTCCTGCAAGGGTACAGACAGGGGTACAGATTCTCACCGGAGAATATCCTCAGCGCCGCTTTTGTGTTTGTGAAGAAGATCACCCCAGGCTTTGCACTCCCCAGTGAGCCTGCCAGGAAAGAAAGAAAAAACTGATGAATAAAACAGCCTAACACTGCAGCGCACACGTCCTGCTGTAGAAACACTGCCACTGACCCCTGCATTCAACAAGCTTGTCTTTGACAATGATCAGGAGGACAACTTGAAATGTTTAAAATTTGGAAAATGTGTTACGGCTGGTTTCACAGAACAAGAGTAGCACTAATCATATACTGTCTCACCTAAATTAACATTAAGCAGTCCGACCTCGGTGCTAATCAGGGTCTGTGAAACCTGCCATCCGCGTTTAAACTCAATGGGTCATGTTTTCAAAGCGTTTACCGGTCTTGAATTCACTCCTATTTTCTGAAAGTGGTAAAACTCCCTGTTCATTTGACAAAACTAGAACCAAAACAACCAAGTTACGTGTTTCAAGTTCACTTGAACCCTTTAAAAAGTTTGTTTTGTTTCCTATTTTGTACTGCTACCAGGATTTTTCTTTCTACGTTCAGAAAAATAGTGAGGTGAACCTGCTTCTGAGAGCATGTAAACTTAACATCTGGTATTGGATGTGCCATTTGAAATGGGCAATGATAATAATAGTCATGAACTAGGCCTTGCATAGATCTGAGATCTAAACCTTTAAAACCACAACAGGTTTTCTAAAAACAGATCAGGAACATTAACATCGTGGTTTCGTCTGTTTTTTCACTGACATTGTGACTGTGAGATCTACACTCTCAGCTAAATTGTAAGTGTAGCTGCTGTGAACAGGTTGCAATGGGGACATGACAGCACAGCAGGGGTGACAGGCAGGAGGCAGTACGTACCTCTCCACAGACTCTCTCACCTCGTCCATGGCTTTCTTCATCTCTGGGTTTGGAGGAACACTGACAAAGGAAAAAAATACATAGCGGTCCAATTCATCAGCATACTTAGAAATTAAGAAACACTTTTGGGAAAAAAAAAAAAATCGATTCAAGATCCCGGTGACACGCCACATCCTCTGTTTGATAAAATACTTGTTTAAACCTTTTTAAAATCAGGGGTGTACAATAAATGAATATCACAATAGGATATCACGACATGTAGGTCGCAATGCAATGAGCATCACGATACGAGCAATAGTGCTGATGGGCTACTTCCGATGCCTAGTAAGATCACATGATCATTTAAACGATGGACCATTTTGTTAAAAAGACAAAAATGAAATTATTTAGGGAAGAGTATGTATTCATCATACCAACTATGAAACCCACTCACTCATTCTTCATTCAAAACCCACTGGGTGAACTGTAAGGAGCTGCGCTGTGCTGTGGGGTGAACTGCAAGGAGCTGCGCTGTGCTGTGGGGTGAACTGCAAGGAGCTGTGCTGTGCTGCGGTGCGTTTGTCTTGTGTTACGATACAATCGATACACACCTCTGTTACGATGCATCATGTGAAGAAAGTATCGCAATGAACTGATACGCAGTAAATCGGTACACCCCTATTTAAAGTGTCACTGCTTCAGAAGACACAGTCCCTGCGCACACACAGTCCCTCCGCACACACAGTGCCTCCGCGCACACACTGTGCCTACACACGTCCCTACGCGCACACAGTCCCTGCGCGCACACAGTCCCTGCACGCACACAGTCCCTGCGCGCACACAGTCCCTGCGCGCACACAGTCCCTGCGCGCACACAGTGCCTACGCACACACAGTCCCTGCACGCACACAGTCCCTCCGTGCACACACTGTGCCTACACACAGTCCCTACGCGCACACACTGTACCTACACACAGTCCCTACGCACACACAGTCCCTCCGCGCACACAGTCCCTCCGTGCACACAGTCCCTCTGCGCACACACTGTGCCTACACAGTCCCTACGCGCACACAGTCCCTACGCGCACACAGTCCCTGCGCACACACTGTACCTACACACAGTCCCTCCGCACACAGTCCCTCCGCGCACACTGTGCCTACACACAGTCCCTCCGCGCACACAGTCCCTCCGTGCACACTGTGCCTACACACAGTCCCTCCGCGCACACAGTCCCTCCGCGCACACAGTCCCTCCGCGCACACAGTCCCTCCGCGCACACTGTGCCTACACACAGTCCCTCCGCGCACAGTCCCTCCGCGCACACTGTGCCTACACACAGTCCCTCCGCGCACACAGTCCCTCCGCGCACACTGTGCCTACACACAGTCCCTCCGCGCACAGTCCCTCCGCGCACACTGTGCCTACACACAGTCCCTCCGCGCACACAGTCCCTCCGCGCACACAGTCCCTCCGCGCACACTGTGCCTACACACAGTCCCTCCGCGCACAGTCCCTCCGCGCACACTGTGCCTACACACAGTCCCTCCGCGCACACAGTCCCTCCGCGCACACAGTCCCTCCGCGCACACTGTGCCTACACACAGTCCCTCCGCGCACACAGTCCCTCCGCGCACACAGTCCCTCCACATAGCAACTTACTCTTGGGGTTTGTCGGTGCATTTCTGAAAGGCTCCTTCGCGCTCCAAGCTCTCAGTAAGCAGGTTCACCTCATTTGTGACTAAAACCAAAAAAAAAAAAAAATGCGGAGTTGGTAATTGGAATAGAAAAACAGGGACTGATCCCAACCCTGTTCATGCCTTCTAATTTAAAGTAGTGCATTGGATTCACTTTATCAGGTCCATTTAGGATGTTATAGACTTCAATCAAGTGCCTTCTATGCTGAAGAGGTGGAATTGTTTAACCCCTTTGAGCTGCTCTGCATGCAGAAGAGGAGAAACACAAACATGCCAATAAATCAATCAATCAATAAATAAACAGACAGACACAAAGGCTTACTGTCAGCTTTAAACTCCTGCAGATCAACCTCTTCTGTGGGTTTTAAAGAAGTTTCAAGCTTCTGTATTGCAAACTGTAAAAAGAAAAAAAGGAAGAAAAAAAAATCAAAAATCGATCAATTAGTAAAATACAGGAAACATTTCCAAACCCTATTGCATCACTGGAATTAAAGAGTCATTTAAAACCTCCAGTTCATTGGAAACGTTTTCAACAGAACTGTTATTTAAGCACACTTCATCTTTTTAAACAGAAAACTGTTTAACTTTGTAGAGCAGAAAAAAAAAAAACTAAAAAGAAAATATAAAAATATACATCAAATGTAGAAAGAACTTAAGAGTAATTAGCCAAGTTATATATTATACAGTATATATGTTAGGACCCCCAACCCGAAATACACCCCCCATCTAGATCCGGTCGGGGTTAATTAACACTTTTAGAACCCCAAAATCTTTTCGTGTTCGGGGTGGAGTTGTCTTGCGAATGACCCCATCATCGCAATGCAGAACATTCACTTAACCCAAACCCGATCTGGAGATCATCCGAAGACACAAACAGTGAGCAGCAACATCACAGTGCGCGTCAGTCTTCCAATTAAAGCTACAGTACCACATTAGATGCGCAGTACACAACACAGTACCATCATTTTTGCTGTATTCAGAATAAAATAACACATCAAATAGCAACCTAAATATTTTACATTTGTTTAATTCTAACAATCACATTAATAAAATATATATATTTTTGAATTCATCTGCAAGTCACTGTGCAGCTTTCAAACTTAAACTACATCCTCAGTCTTCCTAGCTATTTCTACCATGCTATCTGAAGAAGGTGGAAGCCGAAACGTAGAAGCTAATTATAAACATTGAAGTTGAATCTGTACATGTTATACAAGGACATTACCTGGACAGACTCCTGAAACAGTTTGGCCAGCCTCTTATGCTCGGGCATTTCTATGCTGATAGCCTGACTGAGCCCTGCAAAGAAGACACAAAAAGCAGGCTTTATTTACTGACCAGTTTGTCATCACAGCTCCCCAGAGGCCCACAAGCTCCCCTCTACCATCAATGCCATGAAGCCTCCCTCTAGAAGACTCATACAGCTTGTCAGTGCCCACTATTAAAGGTGGCTATTTTGGTGCCTCTTTATAACTGCGTGCAATTAAATGTTTGGCTGACAACAAACAGCTTTATTTTTTTGGTTCCGCAAAAGTCTGTTAATACATGGCCTCCCTTTTCTGTTGGTTTTTTGCTTTTGTGTCGTACAGTGCTTACAAAGACAACACTATACAGCTACACAAGAGGAAGGTGTTCCCTGTGAGGTCCCTGGTTCAAATCCTCACTGACTCACTGCGTGACCCTCAGCAAGTCACTTAACCTCCTTGTGCTCCGTCTTTCAGGTGAGACGTTGTTGTAAGTGACTCTACAGCTGATGCACAGTTCACACGCATCCCCTAGTCTCTGCAGGTCGCCTTGGATAAAGGCATCTGCTAAATAAACAATAGTGGAGGTGGGCCGTACATTTACACTATTTATCCATTTGTCATGTAACTTGTCATTAACAGGGACGGCAATAAGACTCAGGAATAAGACAGCAATTTCACCCATTCCAGGTTTTGATATGAGCTTACTATTACGACAAGATTTTTAATTTTTTTTTTTTATTAAATCCAAGATTTCAACCAGACTGCAATAGTAAGTAAAGCACCTGAAGACGATTACATGTCACAATGTTTATAAACATTGCTTGGCTCACAAACGCTGTGCAGCGGAGTCACTACATCCTTTACACAGGAAAGCCATCAATTTCCTTGAGCGCAGTGTTGGGTCTCAGTTTTTCAGCACAGAAGAATGCAGTGCTTTGCATTTGTTGCTGTCTCTTTTGCTTTCTTGTTCTCTACGTGTTTACGACAGTATGATCTCAATGGTATTGACTCATACATGATCAATGGAATGACAGCAAAATCTGTAGAATAGTATCCCACCGACCATCCTCATATAGATAATCAGAAAATGCTTTAGCTCTGTCTGTTGCTGAAACATTTTTTTTTTTCTTTGTTGGTGCAGTTGCCATGTTGAGTTTCAGCAGATGAGCGAGTCCCATGAAGAATTAATTCAACTTGGCTGGATGAAGTGCAAAAAATGCAGAAAACTTGGTTTGCTAGGAGAAAACACAGCACTGCAAAACTCAATTTCCAAAATGCCTAATATCGCGATTCCGTCCACGGAAAATCAGTAGCCCTATATAGGTAGCAAGCTCAGGTGTGTGTCTTATTAAACTCATAATAAAACTGGACCAAACTGCTATGCAGGGATGGAAATAAAGCCTGCATTGCATAGCAGTTTGATGCAATCCTGCTTTCACTATGAGCTTAATAAGACACACCTGAGCTTGTTACCTATACACACTGGGGCTTATCAAACACATGCTAAAACGGAATGGGTGGAACTACTATGCAATGGGAGTCTTATTGCCATCCCTGGGAGACACCCACACTGACAGGCAAATAGACAGATAGACAGACAGCTGACCTGCAGAGTCCTTGGGCAGTGCTGGGAGTGACCTCCTCCCCCTGGCCCCTGCCTTGCTGATGGATCTCCTCCAGGACTTTCTCCTGCTGCGAGGGCTCAGCCCTGTCCTCTGCTTGGGACTCTTCCAGCCAGCCCGCCCCTGGTTGGGGCTTTTCCCCCAGGGACTGGCTCCTCGGGGGCTGGCTTTCCTGGACAGGCACTTGGGGGAGGGGGAGGTGCGGGGGGTCTTGCGGCGTATCCCCCCGGGGCTGGGGCTCGCAGAGGAGCGACGCTTCGTTGGGGCAGGGCTCAGGGAGATGGGCCCTTTGTTTCTGGAGACGCGCCTCGTCTGCATTGCCTGCTCTCCCCCCTTCTCCTCCTCCTTCTCCTCCTCCTCTGGTTCAGGCTCTGTGGATTATAGAGATGGAACCATGTTATACGTTTAATGTGAGCGAGAGTAAAAATAAATAAATACAAATCATAACATGCTTAGAATTTGAAGGTACACTTGTGATTATGTTCCCTATTGGAAACTTTCCCCAGCTTGCTGGATGAAACACAAACACCAAATATTATCCATAACTATTAAACACTCAATAGAGCTACATATAGGAACATTTAAATAAAACTTCAGTTTCTTTTAGTATTTATAAATATGAAATATTAAATATTGCGAACATGGCTGAGCAGCGTTTCCTACACTTCACAAAAGCAGACCTTATTGAAGACATTAGAGTTTTAATCCGGGATGCTAGTTTTTCACAATAATAATAATAAAAAAAATCTCTAAAAAACAATGTTTATTTTTTGCAGTTAAAAAAATAAAACAGTCCCCAGTCTACATTATTCTGAATTAAGTGGATTCCTAGCATCCCTGGTTATAGGTACAGTCATTAAACAGAGTTGTACTGTCGATACGGATTCTGTCCCGTTGGGGAGATGAGTCGAGGTTCAAAGCTGTATAACCATGAATGCAGACGAGCCGGCTGTTTTGCACAGTGGTTGTCTCTCGTTGTAGTGTGCAGGGTCGCCTCTGCACCCAGCCTCCGTTCTGTTTGGACCAAAACATTGCTTATATTCTTACCAGTGCCTTCCATAGCCCCTGGCTCACACTCTGCCATAGACTTCTGTTCTGTGGAAACCTACGAGAAAGAACAAGTCACATTTCGAATGCAGTATCAGTCATTACTATTTCAATGGTCGACAAAACACATTTTTTTACATCTTCTATAGAATCTGGCTTTCTAGTGCTGTCTAAAAGAAGAGTCTTTTATATGTACAACATTTACAGATTTTTACAAACCTCACCTTCGGAGGTATGACTTCATCCTGAAAATCTTGACAGCTGTAAAGTAAACAGAAAATGGTCTCAGAACTCCCCTCAGTGAAGTCTATTGGAATGATTAGGAGCCAGGAGTTTGAGCAGGGTTAGAAACTCACACAAACCCTGGTTTAGACCCCTTGTTTAAATATTATTGTATTGATCAATTGACAGCAGAACAATCTTAGCTCTGCTCCGAACTGCCACATTATAACGACATGAATAAGTTCCATCTGAAGGTTTTACTATACTGACATTTAGTACAGGCGATTATTTAATTAATAGCACATTATTCATTCATGTTCCAGCGACATACCAGTACAGTAATTACATAACAGTAGTTCTGTGATGGAACTTCCAGTAACCAACAGCAACCAGTTCAGTTTATAAAGCAACAAGCAAATAAATAAAGCAATGTTTCGTGCTACCGGAGAATCCGTACCGTTTACACAGCGACAATATAAAATTAAACAAGATGAACATTCGGAGTGAAATATAAAACTGCCATTCGGTTCATGTATGAAAGGTAATTCGTTGTATTTTTTTTAACATTACTGCTGCACTGCTACACTAGCGTAGTTTTTTTATGCATGTTGCCATCGTTTATGTAAATAAACTACACGTAAATAATCCTCAAACCTGTCTTTCAGTGTCACGCCGAGGTCCTGGTCTGTCATTTTGTTTTGCTCTCTTGAATCTTGCCCTGCAGTTGAAGTTTCAGCCATATACATATATATATATACAGTATTTTTTTTAACTAAACCCGCCAATAACACCACAAAACCAATGGGACACTGGGAAATGTAGTTTTTAAAAGAAGCATTCTCGAGCCCACTTTCTACTGCGCATGCCTGCCGGGATTTGTAGTTTTTAACCACAACTTCCGTTGCAACGTCAATAGACAGACAACAGTGTCTTGACTTCTGCTTATTCGGAAACATATTAGACAGAACAGAAAAAAAAGTTGACGAACGACTCGCAGCAGCTTTCTTACTTAAGAGGTCTTAAATATTTTTGTTTTATTTTGCCATAAAAAAAAAAAAACAACGATCAAAACCGGAACTTTAACAAAACTTCCTGGTGGCAATTTGGAAAACAGACACCTAAGTAAGATTATCGTTACGTGTGATCTGCTTAAAAGGTAAGTTATTGTTTTAAC
>NW_026708559.1:0-42500 GCF_902713425.1 Acipenser ruthenus | reverse complement strand
GAGGGGAGAGAGAGGGGGAGAGGGTAGAGAGGGGATACACAACAGTCACAACAATTAATCAATTTGTTTTTAGTTTATTAAGTGATGTTGCGTTTGGTGTTATTCTTGCATAGCTTAAAGACAAACAGATTTTTTCCCCACACGGCTCCCTCTCTCTCTCCCTCTCTCCCTCTCTCTCCCTCGCTCCCTCTCTCTCACCGTGTCGACTCCGCCTGCCATGAGCTCCGTGATGTTGGCTCGGATCCTCTCCAGGGGGAGCTCTCCTTTCAACAGCAGCTCCGCCAGCACGCCGGGGTACTTCCTGTCCGAGGCCCCGCCCCCTGCCGTCACATCACTGCGCAGCTTCCTGTAGACGCTCTGCACTCGCTCATCCGCTAAGAGAAAGAGCGGAAACCAGCGATACAATTACACAACTACACAACTACACAACTACACTATTACACAACTACACAACTACAATAATACACAACTACACAACTACACAACTACAATAATACACAACTACACAACTACAATAATACACAACTACACAACTACACAACTACACAACTACAATAATACACAACTACACAACTACACTATTACACAACTACACAACTACACTATTACACAACTACACAACTACAATAATACACAACTACACAACTACACAACTACACAACTACAATAATACACAACTACACAACTACACAACTACAATAATACACAACTACACAACTACACTAATACACAGATATACAATTACACAACTACACTAGTACACAACTACAGCTATGGACAAAAGTTTTGCATCACCACCCTATAGAATTAACTAATTTAGCTTCATAAAGTCAAATGAAAGCTGCTGAATAATGTTACGTTAACTCAACCCCACAGAGACTCAGAACACACAGAGACTCAACCCCACAGAGACTCAACCCCACAGAGACTCAGAACACACAGAGACTCAACCCTACAGAGACTCAATCACACAGAGACTCAAATCACACAGAGACTCAGAACACACAGAGACCCAAATCACACAGACTCAAATCGCACAGAGACTCAATCACACAGAGACTCGCAAAGACTCAAATCACACAGAGACTCAATCACACAGAGACTCAATCACACAGACTCACACAGAGACTCAATCACACAGAGACTCACACAGAGACTCAATCACACAGAGACTCGCACAGAGACTCAATCACACAGACTCAATCACACAGAGACTCAAATCACACAGAGACTCAATCACACTGAGACTCAAATCACACAGAGACTCAAGTCACACAGAGACTCACACAGAGACTCAATCACACAGAGACTCGCACAGAGACTCAATCACGCAGAGACTCAATCACACAGAGACTCACACAAAGACTCAATCACACAGAGACTCGCACAGAGACTCAATCACGCAGAGACTCAATCACACAGAGACTCACACAGAGACTCAATCACACAGACTCAATCACACAGAGACTCACACAGAGACTCAATCACGCAGAGACTCAATCACACAGAGACTCACACAAAGACTCAATCACACAGAGACTCGCACAGAGACTCAATCACGCAGAGACTCAATCACACAGAGACTCACACAGAGACTCAATCACACAGAGACTCGCACAGAGACTCAATCACGCAGAGACTCAATCACACAGAGACTCACACAAAGACTCAATCACACAGAGACTCGCACAGAGACTCAATCACGCAGAGACTCAATCACACAGAGACTCACACAGAGACTCAATCACACAGACTCAATCACACAGAGACTCACACAGAGACTCAATCACGCAGAGACTCAATCACACAGAGACTCACACAAAGACTCAATCACACAGAGACTCGCACAGAGACTCAATCACGCAGAGACTCAATCACACAGAGACTCACACAGAGACTCAATCACACAGACTCAATCACAGAGACTCAAATCACACAGAGACTCAATCACGCAGAGACTCAAATCACAGAGACTCAATCACAGAGACTCAAATCACGCAGAGACTCAATCACACAGAGACTCGCACAGAGACTCAATCACACAGAGACTCAGAACACACAGAGACTCAATCAGACAGACACACGGCACGACTCCATCACTCACCGTGCTGGAAGATGTGGTCCCACGCAGCGACATGCTCTTTCCACAGGGGGGCGCCGAGCCTCTGCAGCAGCCGGGGGGGCAGGTAGAGCAGGGGCAGGGTTGTCTCAAGCATGAGCTCCACAGCGGAGATGAAGCGCTGAGCCTCGGGGTTGGGGGAGTCCGAGAGGAGACCGACTCGCTCTCCATACAGAACGTGACAGATCGCTAGAGAGAGGGGGAGGAGAGGGGAGAGAGGAGGAGAGGGGAGAGGAGGAGAAAGGGGGAGGAGAGGGGAGAGAGGAGAGGAGGAGAGAGGGGGAGAGGAGGAGAGGGGGAGGAGAGGGGAGAGAGGAGGAGAGGAGAGATAAAGTCTCCCTTATCTTAGGCTTTGACTGAAAAGTATTGAGACACACACACACACTCACACGCACACTCACACTCCAGTGTGAATCTGAAGAGTTCGGGGGCCAGGTCCACAGTCAGCCCCCCCCGGCCCCCCCTCTCCAGCCTCCCCCGCAGCCGGCCCACGAAGTCCCGCGCGACCTCGTCCAGCAGAGGCAGGAAACGCATCACTGCCGCTGGGGTCATGACCTCCCTGTTCAGGAGGAGGCGATCCTCACGCCACTCTGCTCCATTCCTGAGAACGAGAGACAGAGTGAGAGAAACATGGGAGAGAGTGAGAGACACAAGAGAGAGACACAGGAGAGAGTGAGAGAGAGACATGAGAGAGTGAGAGACATGGGAAAGAGTGAGAGACGCGGGAGAGAGACATGAGAGAGTGAGAGAGACACCTGAGAGAGTGAGAGGCACAGGAGAGAGTGAGAGACACATGAGAGAGTGAGAGACATGGGAAAGAGTGAGAGACGCGGGAGAGAGACATGAGAGAGTGAGAGAGACACATGAGAGAGTGATAGACACAGGAGAGAGTGAGAGACACATGAGAGAGTGAGAGACATGGGAAAGAGTGAGAGACGCGGGAGAGAGACATGAGAGAGTGAGAGAGACACATGAGAGAGTGAGAGACACAGGAGAGAGTGAGAGAGACACGGGACAGAGAGACACACAGACAGACAGAGGGACACACAGATAGACAGGCAGACTGACTTGAGGAAGACTCCGCAGTTATAGCCCCTGTACTCTCGGTGGGCGGCCCAGGGTTCGAAAAGCATCCTGCGGGGGTGCAGCCCCTCGGAGCGGAACAGCTCCCCGATATCCTGCGGGAGCAGAACATTCACAGAGTCCGAGGATCCCAGCCTCTCCCTGCAGAACGGAGCGGGGGTTACTGCACAGTGCGGTAAAGTGTGGTACTACAGACTAGAGTTGCTGCACAGTGCGGTACAGTGCAGTACTGCAGACTAGAGTTACTGCACAGTGCGGTACAGTGTGGTACTGCAGACTAGAGTTACTGCACAGTGTGGTAATACAGACTAGAGTTACTGCACAGTGCGGTACAGTGTGGTACTGCAGACTAGAGTTACTGCACAGTGCGGTACAGTGCAGTACTGCAGACTAGAGTTACTGCACAGTGTGGTACAGTGTGGTACTGCAGACTAGAGTTACTGCACAGTGCGGTACAGTGTGGTACTGCAGACTAGAGTTACTGCACAGTGCGGTACAGTGTGGTACTGCAGACTAGAGTTACTGCACAGTGTGGTACAGTGCAATACTGCAGACTAGAGTTACTGCACAGTGTGGTAATACAGACTAGAGTTACTGCACAGTGCGGTACAGTGTGGTACTGCAGACTAGAGTTACTGCACAGTGCGGTACAGTGCAGTACTGCAGACTAGAGTTACTGCACAGTGCGGTACAGTGTGGTACTGCAGACTAGAGTTACTGCACAGTGCGGTACAGTGCAATACTGCAGACTAGAGTTACTGCACAGTGTGGTACAGTGCAATACTGCAGACTAGAGTTACTGCACAGTGTGGTACAGTGTGGTACTGCAGACTAGAGTTTCCTCAGTCTGTGTGTGTGTGTTGCAGTGCAGGCTGTGCTGTGCTGTGCAGTATCAGGTCCTGACAGAGTTTCCTCAGTCTGTGTGTGTGTTGCAGTGCAGGCTGTGCTGTGCTGTGCTGTGCAGTATCAGGTCCTGACAGAGTTTCCTCAGTCTGTGTGTGTGTTGCAGTGCAGGCTGTGCTGTGCTGTGCAGTATCAGGTCCTGACAGAGTTTCCTCAGTCTGTGTGTGTGTGTTGCAGTGCAGGCTGTGCTGTGCTGTGCTGTGCAGTATCAGGTCCTGACAGAGTTTCCTCAGTCTGTGTGTGTGTGTTGCAGTGCAGGCTGTGCTGTGCTGTGCAGTATCAGGTCCTGACAGAGTTTCCTCAGTCTGTGTGTGTGTGTTGCAGTGCAGGCTGTGCTGTGCTGTGCAGTATTAGGGTTTCCCCGGTACCTGTAAATGGGCCCCAGTCTGTTGAAGGTCCGCTCCATGTGCAGGTGCAGGGTTCTGAACACGTCCTCCTTCCAGAACCGGGCCAGGTTGATCCAGCCGCTGCGGCCCGTGCTGGGGATCTGATCGAAGGGACGCACCCCCCCCTCCACGGCCGTTCCGCCAGCCCAGCGCCCCCCCTCCGAGAAGCCCCTGCACCCGGCTGTTCTCCTGAGCTGTCGTGCCCCCTCCGCGGTGCCTCTGTGTGAGGCTGTGAGAGAGAGAGACACTCCCATCGCCGGGGGAGCTGGGAACAGACTGATCACTGGCTCCTCACTTTCTTTCGTTCTTTCTTTCTTTCTTTCTTGTCCTCCTACTTCTCTTCCTTTAATGTTGAATCCTTCTTGTTCTTTTTAGTTTCCGTTTGCACGCTCTCCTCTCCTCTCTCTCTCTTTCTTCAGTCCTCCTTTCCTCTCTGCACTCCCTGGTTGATTTCTGTGTCTCTCCTCTCTCTCTCTTTCTTCAGTCCTCCTTTCCTCTCTGCACTCCCTGGTTGATTCCTGTGTCTCTCCTCTCTCTCTCTTTCTTCAGTCCTCCTTTCCTCTCTGCACTCCCTGGTTGATTCCTGTGTCTCTCCTCTCTCTCTCTTTCTTCAGTCCTCCTTTCCTCTCTGCACTCCCTGGTTGATTCCTGTGTCTCTCCTCTCTCTCTTTCTTCAGTCCTCCTTTCCTCTCTGCACTCCCTGGTTGATTTCTGTGTCTCTCCTCTCTCTCGGAAGGCTCTCTTTAAATCTCGTATCAGCGCCCCCCCTCACTGGGGTCAAGGTTCAGGGGACAGGGACAGTGAGGACTTTTAAAATAAACATCAACGATGTAAATCTGTCACAGACTGACACCCACACACACACACGCACACTCTGAGGCACTGAGACACACGCACACACCAAGACACGCACACACTGAGGCACTGAGACACACACACTGGCACTGAGACACACACACTGTGGCACTGAGACACACACACACACACACACACACTGTGGCACTGAGACACACACACACACTGTGGCACTGAGACACACACACACACACTGTGGCACGGAGACACACACACACACACACACACACACACACACACTGTGGCACTGAGACACACACACACACACTGTGGCACTGAGACACACACACACACTGTGGCACTGAGACACACACACACACACACACTGTGGCACTGAGACACACACACACACACTGTGGCACTGAGACACACACACACACTGTGGCACTGAGACACACACACACACACACACACACACACACACTGTTATTGACGCTGAATCAAAAACAGTTGATTTCAGAAGCAAAGGGACTGGGATTGAATTCCACTCTTTTATTTCGTTACAAATTTACTCATGTTATTCATTACAGTGCTGCAAATCCAGATCTGTATCAACAATTACAAACATGGAGAGTGTGTGTGTGTGTGAGTGTGTGTGTATCACAGGGTCTCTACACTGCTGTGAGTGTGTGTGTGTGTATCACAGGGTCTCTACACTGCTGTGAGTGTGTGTGTGTGTATCACAGGGTCTCTACACTGCTGTGAGAGTGTGTGTGTGTATCACAGGGTCTCTACACTGCTGTGAGTGTGTGTGTGTGTATCACAGGGTCTCTACACTGCTGTGAGAGTGTGTGTGTGTATCACAGGGTCTCTACACTGCTGTGTGAGTGTGTGTGTGTATCACAGGGTCTCTACACTGCTGTGAGAGTGTGTGTGTGTATCACAGGGTCTCTACACTGCTGTGAGTGTGTGTGTGTATCACAGGGTCTCTACACTGCTGTGTGAGTGTGTGTGTGTATCACAGGGTCTCTACACTGCTGTGAGAGTGTGTGTGTGTATCACAGGGTCTCTACACTGCTGTGAGTGTGTGTGTGTGTATCACAGGGTCTCTACACTGCTGTGAGTGTGTGTGTGTGTGTGTGTGTGTGTGTGTGTGTGTGTGTATCACAGGGTCTCTACACTGCTGTGAGAGTGTGTGTGTGTGTATCACAGGGTCTCTACACTGCTGTGAGTGTGTGTGTGTGTATCACAGGGTCTCTACACTGCTGTGAGTGTGTGTGTGTGTATCACAGGGTCTCTACACTGCTGTGAGTGTGTGTGTGTGTGTGTGTGTGTATCACAGGGTCTCTACACTGCTGTGAGAGTGTGTGTGTGTATCACAGGGTCTCTACACTGCTGTGAGTGTGTGTGTGTGTATCACAGGGTCTCTACACTGCTGTGAGTGTGTGTGTGTGTATCACAGGGTCTCTACACTGCTGTGAGTGTGTGTGTGTGTATCACAGGGTCTCTACACTGCTGAGAGTGTGTGTGTGTGTATCACAGGGTCTCTACACTGCTGTGAGTGTGTGTGTGTATCACAGGGTCTCTACACTGCTGTGAGTGTGTGTGTGTGTATCACAGGGTCTCTACACTGCTGTGAGTGTGTGTGTGTGTATCACAGGGTCTCTACACTGCTGTGAGAGTGTGTGTGTGTATCACAGGGTCTCTACACTGCTGTGAGTGTGTGTGTGTGTATCACAGGGTCTCTACACTGCTGTGAGTGTGTGTGTGTGTATCACAGGGTCTCTACACTGCTGTGAGTGTGTGTGTGTGTATCACAGGGTCTCTACACTGCTGTGAGAGTGTGTGTGTGTATCACAGGGTCTCTACACTGCTGTGAGAGTGTGTGTGTGTGTATCACAGGGTCTCTACACTGCTGTGAGTGTGTGTGTGTGTATCACAGGGTCTCTACACTGCTGTGAGTGTGTGTGTGTGTATCACAGGGTCTCTACACTGCTGTGAGAGTGTGTGTGTATCACAGGGTCTCTACACTGCTGTGTGAGTGTGTGTGTGTATCACAGGGTCTCTACACTGCTGTGAGTGTGTGTGTGTGTGTGTGTGTATCACATGGTCTCTACATGACACTGCACTGCTGTGAGCTGTTCTGTGTCGACTCTCTCAGCGCTCTGAAGTCCAGCTCCTGGAACGAACCAAACAGACTGAACCCCCGCTCCTGGGCTGGGGGCACCTCAGAGCGTACCACTGCAGCCAGCTCACGGGGGAGCACCACCTTCCCCCCCACTGCATTCAGGTGGTTGTCATCCTTGGCATTCTGGGGGGGGGGGGGGGGGGGGGGGTGTACAGGAGTTAGTGAGTTTACTACATATTGTATTCTAGTAGTGTTATTATTATACATAGCATCCTAGTTCATATTGTATTCTAGTAGTGTTATTATTATACACAGCATCCTAGTTCATATTGTATTCTAGTAGTGTTATTATTATACATAGCATCCTAGTTCATATTGTATTCTAGTAGTGTTATTATTATACATAGCATCCTAGTTCATATTGTATTCTAGTAGTGTTATTATTATACATAGCATCCTAGTTCATATTGTATTCTAGTAGTGTTATTATTATACATAGCATCCTAGTTCATATTGTATTCTAGTAGTGTTATTATTATACATAGCATCCTAGTTCATATTGTATTCTAGTAGTGTTATTATTATACATAGCATCCTGGTTCATATTGTATTCTAGTAGTGTTATTATTATACATAGCATCCTAGTTCATATTGTATTCTAGTAGTGTTATTATTATACACAGCATCCTAGTTCATATTGTATTCTAGTAGTGTTATTATTATACATAGCATCCTAGTTCATATTGTATTCTAGTAGTGTTATTATTATACATAGCATCCTAGTTCATATTGTATTCTAGTAGTGTTATTATTATACACAGCATCCTAGTTCATATTGTATTCTAGTAGTGTTATTATTTGCACTTGCTGTAAACTACACTGTATTTAAATATGAAGCTTGCATTGTAACCCTGTGCTGCCCTGTAACACCTGTGTGAGTCGCCAAATACATCAATAATAATAATAATAATAATAACAACAAGATAAATAACAAACATGCAGATGGGGGATCGGGTCGGGTCGGGTCGGGGGTCGGGGGTCGGGGGTCAGGCGGGGGGGGGGGGGGGGTGTTCTCCGGGACTGACCTGCGCGAGCTGGTATTTGTGACGGAAGTGCGTTCTCATGGCGGCTCGCTCTCTGTTCTTCTTCTCGCAGTGAGCAGCTCGCTTCCTCCTGCGCAGAAACGCCAGAGTGTGTTAATAAGAACAGAGGAGTCTCAATAAACACCCCCGAGCCTGGAGCAGAGCCCCCCACCCCCCGGTCAGTGGACTGTGTGCAGCTTTACCTTGCTGTGCCCGTCTCAATAAACACCCCCGAGCCTGGAGCAGAGCTGGATTCACTGCAGCATTGCAGAGCCCCCCACCCCCCGGTCAGTGGACTGTGTGCAGCTTTACCTTGCTGTGCCCGTCTCAATAAACACCCCCGAGCCTGGAGCAGAGCTGGATTCACTGCAGCATTGCAGAGCCCCCCACCCTTCCTGCGCGATATTCCCCGAACCCGAACCCTTCTCTGATAGATTGTGTTCTTGCACAGATCGTGCATAAAGACCTCCTCTGATAATCTTGAGCCTCACTTCTCCTCCTCCAGCTCCTCCTGGTATCTGCGCTGCTCCTCCGCGGTCCTGCCTGTCTGCCTGCGGGGGGCGCTGTGCTGCTCCCTCTCCTTCCCGTCCAGAGACAGGCACGACGAGAACAGGTTGATCGGAGCCCCGAGGACAGACTTTACCATCGAAGCCATGACCAACACACACGCGCTCTGACACGCCTGAGACACGCCAACACACGCTAGCACACCGCAGCACGCACTAATACACTGAGACACCGAGGCACTCAGACACTAATACACTCAGACACTAATACACTGAGACACTGACACACTCAGACACTAATACACTGAGACACTGAGACACTGACACACTCAGACACTGAGACACTCAGACACTGAGACACTAATACACTGAGACACAGAGGCACTCAGACACTGAGACACTAATACACTGAGACACTGAGGCACTAATACACTGAGACACCGAGGCACTGAGACACTGAGACACCGAGGCACTCAGACACTGAGACACCGAGGCACTCAGACACTGAGACACCGAGACACTCAGACACTGAGACACCGAGGCACTCAGACACTGAGACACCGAGGCACTCAGACACTGAGACACTAATACACTGAGACACCGAGGCACTCAGACACTGAGACACTAATACACTGAGACACTGACACACTCAGACACTGAGACACTGAGACACTGAGACACCGAGGCACTCAGACACTGAGACACTAATACACTGAGACACTGATCACTGACGCATTCTACTGATTCTCTAACTCACTCAGTGATCACTATGTGTGCACAGTATAAACCGCTCTGTATCTCCCGACACACACACTCACTGTCCCACTCCTCTGTCTCTCTTTCACACACACACACTCACTGTCCCACTCCTCTGTCTCTCTTTCACACACACACACACTCAGTCTCACTCCCTTCACTCTTTCACACACACACAGACACACACACACTCCCCTCTTTCACGCACACACGCCCCTCTCTCTTTCACGCACACACACTCTCCCCTCTCTCTTTCACGCACACACACACTCCTGTCTCTCTTTCACGCACACACACACACACACTCTCCCCTCTCTCTTTCACGCACACACACTCTCCCCTCTCTCTTTCACACACACACACACTCTCACTGTCTCACTGCAGATCAGCTTCTCAGAAGGAGGGTTGTGGATCCTGACAGGAAAGAGAACATTTTAAAAAATAGAAATCACGACCAGCGATCGTGAAATAAAGGACAGAGAAACAGGGAACAGGGTTGTGATGTTAGGCAAGGAAGTTATTATAGCAGCCGTGCATGAGGAGAATAAACTAACCCCTTCCCAAATGATCTGCAGTGACAACGCAGACAGACAGACAGACAGACAGGGGCACTACAATGGCAATGGTTCTGTATTACACTGAGGGGCAATGGCAGCACAAGTTGTTGATGATGCATAGCTCACCCACCTCCGCCCCCAGTCTCTGTAAGTCACTTTGGATAAAAGCGTCTGCTGAATGACTCATTAATGATAACTAATAATAACCTAGCATGGAGATGTCCATGTATTTTTAATAACAGAACATACTACCAGAGAGAGGGAGAGGGGAGAGGAGAGAGAGACGGAGAGAGAGAGACAGAGAAGTGCTCACCTGTTGGGTCGAGTAGTCCATGCAGGGCAGTAGAAACTCCTTGTGAGCAGACGAATCTTCCAGCCTGCAGTCGATACAGTCCTAGTTATTCTGTGAGTGTGATCGGTGGGTCTGCCTGTCTGGTCCCTGCTCCTCTCTCTCCCTCTCTCTCCGGGGTTGCACTGCTGGTGTTCCAGACTGTACTCAGAGTGGATTAGGGGGCCCAGACCAAATCCTTTCAGCTGGGATCAGTGGGCCATGGATTTTAGATTGGGGATTAGATTAGAGCACATTATTTAAGGGGGGTGGGGGGGTAGTCTGAGAATTTTTTTAATTAAAAATGTCCAGTAAAATACTTTATTGTTAACACACAGTTGACACAAAGTGACAAATACTCAGAGAAAGAAACACACACAGGCCAGGAGAGGGTTGTGTTAGTGAGTGTGTAGGTGTGTTGTCTTGTGTTCCCAGTACACACACACACACACACACACAGGGTTGCGTTGTTGTGTGCCGTGCTTCGTTCTCAGAGGCAGGTGCGGAGCCGTGTAATCCGTCAGGAAGTGCGCACAGATTCAGCTGCATTAACAGAGCTGAGGCGCACCCGCTGCCCTCGCTGTAGTAAAAACACAGCAAAGTGTGACACAGCACAGTGACAGCATGGGAAAGCATAGGCAAGCATTGCAAAGCACAGAGAGGTCTGGTAAAGCATAGGCAAGCATTGCAAAGCACAGAGAGGTCTGGGAAAGCATAG
This sequence comes from Acipenser ruthenus, assembly GCF_902713425.1. Taxonomy (NCBI): domain Eukaryota; kingdom Metazoa; phylum Chordata; class Actinopteri; order Acipenseriformes; family Acipenseridae; genus Acipenser; species Acipenser ruthenus. The sequence goes on along the minus strand of NW_026708559.1, from coordinate 31,139 downwards.
GCAAGCATTGTAAAGCACAGAGAGGTCTGGTAAAGCATAGGCAAGCATTGCAAAGCACAGAGAGGTCTGGGAAAGCATAGGCAAGCATTGTAAAGCACAGAGAGGTCTGGTAAAGCATAGGCAAGCATTGCAAAGCACAGAGAGGTCTGGGAAAGCATAGGGAAGCATTGTAAAGCACAGAGAGGTCTGGTAAAGCATAGGGAAGCATTGTAAAGCACAGAGAGGACTGGTAAAGCATAGGGAAGCATTGTAAAGCACAGAGAGGTCTGGGAAAGCATAGGGAAGCATTGTAAAGCAGAGGTGTGGTTTGGCATATTTAAAAAGTAAACTAACCCTTATAAAAGTGTCCCATAGTAAAAGCACCGCACAGTGTGATAAAGCACAGTGACAGTTCTTACCTTTTTAGCTGTAACAACATTACCGCCGGTCCCACTTGAAAGGAAAGCTGACCAGGGCTTTAGAATCGGCACTGAAGGGGTTACTGGTCGGACATTGAGACGGGGACACCATTACCAGAACGAGTCTGTCGACAGGTCAGCCCCTAAATCATGGTGTTTCAGGGTCACCACAATGGCCAAGGACGTTCAGATAAGAGGACGTCTCAGGGACGTTCAGATAAGAGAGGAGCGATGGCTGTTATCATTGCAAGCCCGTCTGTGCTCGTCTGGTGTGATGCGTGTGTGTGTAAGAGACACACCAGGGCCGAAGGACTTACATCCCCCTGAATGAACTCATAGAGGCCAATGAAAGCTGCTGAATAATGTTCCCTTGTTAACATATTGAATTCCACCCCCTCTATATAGAATGAACTCCCTCAGCTTCATAGAGTCCAATGAAAGCTGCTGAATAATGTTCCCTTGTTAACATATTGAATTCCACCCCCTCTATATAGAATGAACTCCCTCAGCTTCATAGAGTCCAATGAAAGCTGCTGAATAATGTTCCCTTGTTAACATATTGAATTCCACCCCCTCTATATAGAATGAACTCCCTCAGCTTCAGAGTCCAATGAAAGCTGCTGAATAATGTTCCCTTGTTAACATATTGAATTCCACCCCCTCTATATAGAATGAACTCCCTCAGCTTCATAGAGTCCAATGAAAGCTGCTGAATAATGTTCCCTTGTTAACATATTGAATTCCACCCCCTCTATATAGAATGAACTCCCTCAGCTTCATAGAGTCCAATGAAAGCTGCTGAATAATGTTCCCTTGTTAACATACTGAATTTCACACTCGCTTCCTTGTATAGTTTTCCAGATACTGAACGAAAAAAAGTGACAAAAACAAACAGAAAGTAAATAAATGCAACATTTCACAATCTCTCCTGAAATACTGTTCTGCTGTTACGGCTGGAATGTAATTGATGTAATTTTGTAGTTTCTTTGATCACATGATGTTAAATAAAAATTACATTCATAGTTGTTTTTGTTTTTTTTTTTTTTAAAGTGTCTCAATCCTAAGATTCTATGCAGACTTGTGTCCACAGCTTCCTGTTTAAACACTGTGAGTTTTTTGTTTTAATCTGTCCAGTGATGGAGCCGTGCTTGAAAGGGTTACAAGGCTTCCAGCGGGTGGATTTTCTTATATTGTTCGCTTCTCGGACTCTCATTGAAGCTGCAGTCGGGTGAGAGGGAGTCACTTCACTGTGGAGAGCTGCTGTAATCTGTGCAGCCGCCCAGTACAGAGAGAGCCCAGCACAGAGCCCGTCAGCGCAGACACACACACACACACCCAGGAGAGGCTCAAAGAAGAGAGCCCAGCACAGAGCCCGTCAGCGCAGACACACACACACCCAGGAGAGAGGCTCAAAGAGAGCCCAGTACAGAGCACGTCTGCGCAGACACACAACCAGGAGAGAGGCTCAAAGAAGAGAGCCCAGCACAGAGCACGTCAGTGCAGACACACACACACCCAGGAGAGAGACTCAAAGAGAGCCCAGTACAGAGCACGTCTGCGCAGACACACAACCAGGAGAGAGGCTCAAAGAAGAGAGCCCAGCACAGAGCACGTCAGTGCAGACACACACACACCCAGGAGAGAGACTCAAAGAGAGCCCAGTACAGAGCACGTCTGCGCAGACACACAACCAGGAGAGAGGCTCAAAGAAGAGAGCCCAGCACAGAGCACGTCAGTGCAGACACACACACACCCAGGAGAGAGACTCAAAGAAGAGAGCCCAGCACAGAGCTCGTCAGCGCAGACACACACGCAGGAGAGACTCAAAGAAGAGAGCCCAGCACAGAGCTCGTCAGCGCAGACACACACGCAGGAGAGACTCAAAGAAGAGAGCCCAGCACAGAGCACGTCAGTGCAGACACACACACACACACCCAGGAGAGAGACTCAAAGAGAGCCCAGTACAGAGCACGTCTGCGCAGACACACAACCAGGAGAGAGGCTCAAAGAAGAGAGCCCAGCACAGAGCACGTCAGTGCAGACACACACACACCCAGGAGAGAGACTCAAAGAAGAGAGCCCAGCACAGAGCTCGTCAGCGCAGACACACACGCAGGAGAGACTCAAAGAAGAGAGCCCAGCACAGAGCTCGTCAGCGCAGACACACACGCAGGAGAGACTCAAAGAAGAGAGCCCAGCACAGAGCACGTCAGTGCAGACACACACACACACACCCAGGAGAGAGACTCAAAGAAGAGAGCCCAGCACAGAGCTCGTCAGTGCAGACACACACACAACCAGGAGAGAGACTCAAAGAAGAGAGCCCAGCACAGAGCCCGTCAGTGCAGACACACACACCCACCCAGGAGAGAGGCTCAAAGAAGAGCTCCCGGGTTTGCTTGCGGTGAACGGTCTGTAAAGACGAGGTTCACTGCCGTTTACCTCCACACGAGGAATCCAAACTCGACCGGTGGTTCTGAACCAGTGTGTGTGAGTGAATCCCAGTAAAGCCCTCCCAATCCGAATCCAGCCCCACAGAAACACAAAAGACAGGATAGAAAATCACAAAGATACAGATCAGAAACAATACGGATAGACACAGACACAAGAAAGTCACAAAGATACAGACACTAGAAAGACTCAATACAGGCAGACACGCCAGCAACACAGAAACACAAACAACACAGGTACAAATGGAAAGACCCACTGCTCTGACCAGCTTTAAAATAACCCAGCTGCTGTACATCAACAAAAAATAAAAGGTCATTTCATTTGTCGGCAGGATCAATATAAAGTTTCTTTATTATAAAACACTGAACAATGAAACCCAACATCCGACAGAATGAGACGACTCCGCCCACGCATTCACACACGCAAACATACAAACACACACACGTGTCCGTGCCCCAGCCCTCCGACAGAACAGCATGACAAAACAATAAATAAATCATGAGATCTGCCCGCCGCTGAGGAGCAGGGTGGAGGCAGCAGGAAGGCCAGCTGGATAGTTTTGCACGAGTCAGTATTCAGAGTCCGCTCATTAAACCGTTAAAATAATAATAATAATAATAATAATAATAATAATACATGGATATCAACCAAACCCAGACAACATTTACAAGGCTTGTTATTTACAATAAGAATCCCCCCCCCCCCCCCCCCACACAGGATTGTTCAGTCTGTGTGCGAGCTGGTCTAGTTTCTCTTGGGCTTCCTCACAGCAGCACAAGAGGGCGCCCACACGAGGCTGTTGACGGGACAGGAGTCTAAATTAAACGGTTTATCAAAAGCACCAGCAAAACATCCTACAACAAAAAATAATCATCCTCATTTAAATTCCCCTGAACTCCCTGCGCCCCCCCCCCCCTCGGAGCACCATGCCGTAGAGAAGACTGTTTTGGGGGGGGGGGGGGTTGGGGGGGTTCAATATTGCCGGCTTGCATGTCATTTTTTGTGTTTTTGTTTTTTTTTTTATATAAAATATATATCTTATTTTTAACCACAATGTCTCCCCCGCTCCGCCCCGCCCCCAAAAGAATTAATCATTAATCTTCAACATCGGCAATAAACACAGTCGTAGCAACAAACAAAAAAGACCAACTTGAATTGTACTTGATATCGTTTCATATATACAATATATACAAGTATTTTAAATTGTTGCTTTTCCATATATATATATATATATATATATACCCTCCTGCCCTCCCCAGCAGCCTGTCCTCGCCCCTCTCTTCAGAATCTGAGGGACAGGAGGAGGAAAGATGGAAGGAACAGATAAGACATGGACACACAGGGAGAGCAGGGAGGGTGGACGGCAAAGTAACAGCAGCAATGAGCTGTTCCCGACTCCTCCCACCCCTCTACACAGTTTTCCAAGGCTTTGATTGGCTCGTTGGGTGGCTGGGACTGTGTGTGCTGCGGTTGACTGTGAGGCCAAAGGTTTAGCATCTCCCTCTAGAATGAAGTGATTCTGCTTCCTAAAGTCCAATGAACGCTGCAGAATAACGTTCCCTCAACATACTGAATTACACCCCCAACGCTTTGTATAGTTTTCCAGATATACTTAACAACGAAAAACTGATAAATGTGACATTTCGTAATCTAACAAGAAATACTGTACGGCTGTGATGGCTTCCTTCCGGCAGACTTTATATTTATTTTTTGCGATATCATTTTGTAGTTTCTTTTGATATCACGATGTTAAAATAAAATATCTAAATTATGTTCACATGTTTTTGTTTTTTCTAATCATGTCTCCGTCCTAAAACCCCAGGTGATGTCAACGTTTTGGTGCTCTCTGTACTTGTTCTGATCAAAACACAGAGCTGGATCAACACTGCGAGAGAGAGAGAGAGAGAGAGAGAGAGAGGATTTATAAAACAGACACGCTGTGAAGACTGAGAGAGAGACGGCACACTGAAAACAAGAAGAAAATAATAATAAATAATAATAAAGTTCTCTTGTACTACACTGCGCTCTCTGGCTGGCTCCAGGTTTTATGATTATTCACAAGAGTTCAACGTCCGTGTGTTCTGTGCTTCACTGCGAGAATTTCCAGATTTCATGATTGTTAAAACTCAAGTCTTTGTGGCGCCCTCGCATTGCAGCCGAATCTCTCTCTCACACACACACACACAGGCAGGGTCTCGCTGCTCCCCGCTGCACCCCCAAACTAATACTGCACGTGAAATAAGGAAGTTCAGGTGATCGAGTCTTTTATCACTCTCTGCTAAACCCGCTGCTCCACCCACAACTCCCACTGAGCCAATCAAAGCAGTGGAGCCACTGGCCACCCGTGGTCTGGCTAGCCCTGGGTGGTGAGGTGGCTGGCAGGGGGCCTCGTGGTCTGGCTAGCCCTGGGTGGTGAGGTGGCTGGCAGGGGGTTTCGTAGTCTGGCTAGCCCTGGGTGGTGAGGTGGCTGGCAGGGGGCTTCATGGTCTGGCTAGCCCTGGGTGGTGAGGTGGCTGGCAGGGGGTTTCGTAGTCTGGCTAGCCCTGGGTGGTGAGGTGGCTAGCAGGGGGTTTCAGAGTCCATGCCTCCTGGTCACCGGCCGGCATCTCCACCACCCTCCCAGGGTCCTGGTCATCGGCTGATGTCCCGGCCCCCCTCCCAGTTCTTGGCTCCGGCTGGCTCGGGGGCCCCGGGGCCACGCAGCGGGCTGAAGAAGGGGTGCTTCAGGGAGTCTGCGAGGGACAGGCGCTTGGAGGGCTCGAACTCCAGCATGCTTTCAATCAGATCAAACAGGAGGTGGTGATCCTCCGCCTCTGACAGCATGTACCTCTGAGAGGGGGGGGAGAGAGAGAGGAGGGAGAGGAGGGAGAGGGGAGAGAGAGAGAGAGAGAGAGAGAGAGACGAGAGAGTTAAAACAAGACAGACCATTTTAACTGAAATGTGAAAGGGAGGGAGACACACACAGACACTGCTCTGAGTTTACACTGACAGACAGACAGACAGACAGACAGACAGAGAGAGACACCCCTCACGCATGGAGAGAGCCAGTCTCTTACCCGCAGTGGTTTGCAGTTCTCTCGGACGTATCTCCCCGCGGAGGAGTTCTCATCCCAGTCCAGCCGGCCGTGGTAGAAATACTTCTGCTTCCTGCGGGACCCAGAGAGAGAGAGAGAGAGAGAGAGAGAGAAGATCGAGTTACCATCCCATCCCTTCCACAGCACAGCACAGTGATCCAACACACACCTGAACCCTGGTGTGAACCCTCAAGCACGGAATACTGAAAACAGATGAAAAATAATAAAAACTTTTTTTGGATACATAATCAAATACATTTTTCACTGATGATTTTTTTCATTGCTTTATATTGGGAGGGGGACGGCATCCGACTCTGATTTTGCAGGAAAGGGTTAATAATAATAATAATAATAATAATAATAATAATAATAATAATAGCAACCCAAACATGGCACCAAATACAGCAATATTAATAATAATTATTATTAGCGCAGCCACTTGCCTGGTCTTGCGGATCATTCTGGACGGGATCGGTCCCAGAATCCTCTCCATCATGGCCAGGTGTTCTCTGTTATCATGAGTCTGTGAAACACAGGGGTTTGTTTATTCCTCTCTCTCTCTCTCTCATCCCGGGCCTCGGGGCTGAATCACACCCGGGGTCTGGCTAGCCAAACCCCTCCCAAGGCTAGCATGGGAGGTCTGAAGACTCAGTGGAGGGAATAGCAACTCCCAGCCCCTCCCTCCCTCCCTCCCTCCCTCCCTGGGTCCTGGTCATCAGCTGGTCCCAGCCCCTCCCTCCCTCCCTCTCATATGAAGCAGCTCCTGAATCAGTCAGCAGCTTCAATGAACTGCTTCAGCGCCAGCTTGGGAATGAAAACCTGGACTGGATTGTATCGCGTGCGGAATGGAGCAGCTCTGTTCTAGGGTCCCCCCCGCCCCGCCCCGCTCACCTGGAACAGCGTGATGCCCAGGTAATACTCGAACACGATGCTGCCGATGCTCCACACGTCACACGGCTGGGTCCAGCCCAGCTCTGCAACGACACGAGACACGTTCAGAGAATAATACTACTGTTCAGCTGCTTTCGTTTCATTTCACTTCTGAGGTTTGAGAGCCACTGCCCTCAGAGACCCAGCGAAGGGCCACACTGCGTACCTAGAATGACCTCGGGGGCCCTGTAATGCCTGGTGGAGACGATGGTGCTGTGGTGCTCGTGGTCAAACGTGGCGCTGCCGAAATCCACGACCCTCACCGCGGTGTTCTTCACTGTCCGCTCATCGCGCTTCTGTGGAGAACACAGAGAGAGCGAGAGCGAGAGAGAGAGAGAGAGAGAGAGAGAGAGAGAGAGAGAGAGAGGGGGGGGGAGACAGAGAGAGAGAGACAGACAGAGAGAGAGAGCGAGAGCGAGAGCGAGAGCGAGAGAGAGAGCGAGAGCGAGAGAGAGAGAGAGAGCGAGAGAGAGAGAGAGAGACACACAGATAGAGAGAGAGCGAGAGAGAGGGGGGAGACAGAGAGAGAGGGGGGAGACAGAGAGAGAGAGATACAGAGACAGACAGAGAGACAGACACAGTCAGAAAGAGACAGAGAGAGAAACTGTTAAATCATACAGAACATACAGCTTTGACCAAAAGTTTTGCATCACCCTCTAGAATTAACTTAATCTAACTTAATGAAAGCTGCTGAACAATGCTACGTTAACATACTGAATTACACACCGCCGCTTTGTATAGCTTCCCCGTATACTTAACCAAAAACCGACAAGTTGAAAAACTGTGGACCTGCCTTTTCCACGTTGTAGGTGATGGTGTAGTCGGAGTTCACAAAGAGAATATTCTCTGGTTTCAAGTCTGTGTGCGTCAGCTTGTTGTCATGGAGAACTGCAAAGAAACAAAAACCAAACAAAAAAACATCACAGCCGAGAAACCAGAGAACCAGAGACATCCTAACGAGAGACATCCTAACCAGAGCCATCCTAACCAGAGCCATCCTAACCAGAGCCATCCTAACCAGAGCCATCCTAACCAGAGCCATCCCAACCAGAGCCATCCCAACCAGAGCCATCCCAACCAGAGCCATCCTAACCAGAGCCATCCTAACCAGAGCCATCCTAACCAGAGACATCCTAACCAGAGACATCCCAACCAGAGCCATCCCAACCAGAGCCATCCCAACCAGAGCCATCCTAACCAGAGCCATCCTAACCAGAGCCATCCTAACCAGAGCCATCCTAACCAGAGCCATCCTAACCAGAGCCATCCTAACCAGAGCCATCCTAACCAGAGACATCCTAACCAGAGCCATCCCAACCAGAGCCATCCCAACCAGAGCCATCCTAACCAGAGCCATCCTAACCAGAGCCATCCTAACCAGAGCCATCCTAACCAGAGCCATGCTAACCAGAGCCATGCTAACCAGAGCCATCCTAACCAGAGCCATCCCAACCAGAGCCATCCTAACCAGAGACATCCCAACCAGAGCCATCCTAACCAGAGCCATCCCAACCAGAGCCATCCCAACCAGAGCCATCCTAACCAGAGCCATCCCAACCAGAGCCATCCTAACCAGAGCCATCCCAACCAGAGCCATCCTAACCAGAGCCATCCTAACCAGAGCCATCCTAACCAGAGCCATCCTAACCAGAGCCATGCTAACCAGAGCCATCCTAACCAGAGAGATCCTAACGTTTCGATATAGACACGCACACACAGAGACACGCACGCACAGACACACACACAGACACACGCATGCACGCACAGAGACACACACAGACACACACACAGACACGCACGCACGCGCACACACACACACACGTGCACCTTTGGGGCTTATTACTGGCAGTACAATTTATACTGGTAACAGGAAACCCCCAAAAAGAGACTGCAGCCAGGAGATTGTGTAGGCGTTCTAATCACTGTATAATAATAATAATAATAATAATAATAATAATAATAATAGGCGGCTCAGGACTCACACTTGACGGCCAGGCACAGCTGGTAGCCCATGTGGCGGACCTGGTGCAGGGGGTAGGGCAGGTAGTTGTTCTCCTTGAGGAAATCGAAGGTGCTGAGAGCCAGCAGCTCAAAGGAGAGGCACATGTGCCCGTGATAGTCAAACCAGTCAAACATCTGAATACACAGACTGCAGGGGAGAGAGAAGGGAGGGAGTGAGAGAGTGTGAGAGAGAGAGAGAGAGGGGAAGAGACAGAGAGACAAGACAAAAAAAAAAAAAAAAAAAAAAAAAAAAAAAAAAAAAATCAGCAAAACCAAATAAATCCATTAACTACAAAATTACAAAGTAGTGTGTCCTCACACAGCATTTACCGGGTTAACAGATACATTTAAAACGTTCCTCTTGGCGTACGACACTCACTGTTTGTTGTCTGGGTCTTTCGCGTTGATTTTTTCCAGCACGTTGATCTCCAGTCGCGCCGCCTCTTTGTACTTCTCCACGTTCTTGATTATTTTGAGAGCCACTCGCGCTCCGCCCCTGCAAGACAGAGCCAGCAAACTATCACAAGCAGAGCAGAGGCTGTAGGCGTGTTTCACAAGCTGCAGGCGTGTTTCACAAGCTGCAGGCGTGTTTCACAAGCTGCAGGCGTGTTTCACAAGCTGCAGGCGTGTTTCACAAGCTGTATTACATGTCTGCTCAATCCAGCCTGTGTTGTAAAAATCGATTCCCATTTTCAAAATTCCCATTCCCTCTTAATCATCCTTCATTAAAACTGCAATCAGCAGCAGCACGGTGGTAAATCTTCACGTCTCCTCCGAATGAATTTCCCAGCTCATTTTAAAATGGGTTTGAAAAACAGGAATCGACCCCAACCCAACTCTGATTGGAGACGGTGTAACGCGTGCAGGGGCAGCCCCCACCCCACCCCAACCCACCCCACCCCACACCAACCCCACCCCCACCCCAGAACATCAGCTTATGAACTTGCCAAGTGATTGTGAAGCGGACTTACCTTCGATGGTCGATGCACTGCACCACCCGCCCAAAAGTGCCTTCACCTAGAGTGCTAACAATCTCATCTAAACCAAGGGGGGAGACAGAGAGAGAGAGAGAACTGAGGGGTTAGAGACTCAGGGGGGCGAAGAGCAGCCACACAGTGCTAACAGCAGCATCAAAGATGAGACAGAGAGAGAGAGAGAGAGATCAAATCAGACAGGCGCACACAATAATGAACGAAGCAGGAATATATATATAGATATTACACAAGCCCTACCCTCCTAAACAGATAAAAAAAAAAACCAAGTGCTGTTTTCAAGACTCCGTTTTCTTCAATAATATGAAAATACAGTATTGCAATACGGGCCACATTCTCTTAAGAGTAAAATAAATGCATTTAAACTGAATATGGAAGAAATCAGACGGCTTCTAATACCATCTGCCTTGGGGGGGGGGGGGGGGAGGGGGGGGGGCTCGATCAGTTCTCTTATTTTGTTTCAAATCAAAATTATATAAAATGTTCTAAAAAGAAAATTGGTCAAATGAAGTTTTTTAAAAATTCAAAGGAAGGAAGGCAAGTGAAAATTTCAGGATTTGTGTCTATAATGGTTTATATACGTTTTCTTATAAAACAAATACTCTCAATAATAATAATAATAATAATAATAATAATAAGCAAGGAGACCCAAATAGACAACAAAAAGCAAACAGGTTAATTCATTCCTAATTAATTCCTATTGAAAAAAAAAAAACTGTCGCTGATTCTTTTATTTTGGAAGGGAGATTGGGGGGGGGGGGGGGGGGGTGGCGGGGGGGAGGAGGAGGGGAAAAAAAAAATCCCTTCTCATAAAAAAACAAAACCAAAAAAATTAAAAAAAAACCTAAAAAAAAACCCTAAAACAGAGGCACTGAAATGTTATAATGTTACGGATCTGGCTGTGTGTACATCTTTGTTGAAGGCAGTCGCCGGAACGATAGACCAGGTGCCCTTCCTCGTCATCCCTCACGCTCTGCGCCCGTGTCCTGCCTGGGCCACTGCTGTGTCCACTCCTCTGCAGGGCACAGCCACGGGGGGGGCAAACCATTAGGGGTTCGGGCAATCGCAGTGGTGGGTTGTAGTTTGGAGCAGAGGCAGCAGCAGCAGTAGCAGTAGCGGTAGCAGTAGTGGTAGGAGTTGATTTTCCCCACAGCCAATTCATATCACGGCACACAGGAATATATAACGATAGGGATATTGGAAGGGAACAATGTCAAAGATCACAGTTCGATTTTTATTTTTATTTTTTTTTTGGTTTTTCTTTTTGTGCTTATTTTTCCTTTTTCTTAAATAAAAGAAAATAAATAAATAAATAAATAAAAAACAGAGGAAATAAATATTAAAGAAAAAATAAAAATCAATCTCAGTTATTATTTATTAAGAACTGCAAAACAGGTTTCTTGTTTCCACAACCCACCCCCCACCCCTCACCAAAAACCCTGCAAGTTAATTCAAGTTTACCCGCCTGCATCATCACCCCCCCCGCCCCCCTCCCTCCCTCCCTTAAGAGAGGCAGCTGCCTGCTGTGATGGATACTGCCTGCACAGACCACTCGAGACAGCCTGTACAGCACACAGACACTGAGCTTAAACACATGAACCCCCCCACTTCAAAACAGGGGGGTCCAGGGAGTGTAGTGAATATAAAAACAGAACACATTCAGGAAATTAAAAAAGAAAAGGTAATCTGGAAATAACTACGCCCACCACGTTTCAATCACTGCGGAGTGTCACTACTGTAATACATACTAACAATAATAATAATAATAATAATAATTAGTCAAGGCTGGGCAAATTCCCTTCACCTGATTTCATAACAAACTGCTGTGACCCCTTCAGTTTAATTCAGGCTGATTATACAGCACGTGATGATATACAAGCTATGCAATTCCACAGGTGTTGTGTGAACATCCAGCGTGTGCTCCCACAAGCGCTGCTTCCCTGTCTGTGAAGATTGCCAGCTGTACTCGGCTAACCACAAAGTCAAATCAGATATTATTAGAAGATACTGAATTTCCAAACACACACACACAGGGTTTCTGCACAGCATCTAAAAACAGTGCTGTCACTGAAGACCATTTATCAGTCATATACACGTTTTAATTTTTTGCAGGAGAGAGACGCTTAACCCAGCGCTACAGTTCAGCTCAACTGAACTGACAGTATTGAGTTCTATGGAAGCCGCACGGCAAGCAAATTTCTCCAGCCTTGATCTGCATGAACCTACAGACCAGATTTTACTTCAATATTATTAACATTACCATGAATATAAAGCTGCTGTCATTACTGTCTCTACAGGGGTGCGGTAGGGGGTAGGGGGTAGGGGGTAGGGGGTAGGGGGTAGGGAGGGTGCTAAATCATAACAGCAGCTGTTGGGAGAGATGCCCCAGTATTTTGGCCGCTGTTCCGGCTTCCTCTCCGATGAGTCAGACAGCTCATCCCGGAGCGGAGCTCTGTTAATTAAAGGGGCAGCGTCCCGTTTGCACGCTCGCTGTTTTCTCACAAGCAGACTGGGGGAAATGGTTTGTTCCCAGCCTCGCTCCTCGGTACCTACTTGCCAAAGCTTTCAGCAGTAGGTGGTTACGAGTTACACCTTTGCGTTTGTCTTCTACATTTTAGTGGAAACATACGATCAAAATCCGATTTAAATATGGTTAAAAGCAATTATATATATTTTAAAAAAAAGCACAAACAGGAGCACTACACCTTTAAATTAAACAATCAGAAGTTCTTGCAGCTAAAAACTGTTACTGGATCAAATATAGTAGAACAAATATAAATATATTCAAAAATAAAAACAGCAATATTATCCAAAAGCCGAGCTTCAGTTTATTCACAACAGTAAAATCTTCAAGCTGTCTTTCCTTCTCCTCTCAACTGAAACACAAGTCACCGAACATACAGCCCCGTGATATACTTACAACACACCGACAGATACACTGCAGGCAAGTGCTGTACAGTGTGCTGTGCTTCCCCATTCCCAAAGCATACAGTCCTGCTCAGCATGGCAAGAGAAGCACAGAGAGAGAGAGAGAGAGAGAGAGAGAGAGAGAGAGAGAGAGAGAGAGAGAGAGAGAGAGAGAGAGAGCTCCACTCCTCCTGTGAGACTGGGCCTGCGATGAACACTGTGCAGGAGGGGGGAGGGAGGAGGGGAGGGGGCTGGCCCACGCTACAGTCTTATGTTTAGCAACACCCCCCCTCCCCTCTCCTCCCCTCCCCTCTCTCATCTGTCTCCTGCAGCTTTCTCAAGATGGAGCCCGTGTCAGAGACAGCTGGCAGCTCTCAGGATCTTCACATCTCCTTTCTCTGTAGAAAGTATAAGCTGTCTTCACTGGGGGTTTTAATAGACGAGAGAGACAGATTTCTAACCCTGAATCCTGAACTCGGGAAATCAACAGAAATCAACCAGAGAGACGCCTCGCTTAACCCAGCGCTAACATTTAGAAGCACCACCGTTCAGCTCAACTGAACTGACAGTATTGAGTTCTACGGAAGCCGCACAGCAAGCAAATTTCTCCAGCCTTGATCTGCATGAACCTACAGACCAGACACCCTTCCTTTCCATTCCCAGTATGAAGCAAGCTGGCTTAACTGGGTTTTAAAAACACGATAAAAGGACAGACTTCTAAACCGGAAGTGGGTTTCACCCGAAAACGGGGTTTAAAATAAATAAATATAGTGCATCTATTATAAAAATCACAGATGCTTTCAGGATCCTTACTGAGCAACATAAACCGGGTCTCAAAAACTCTGATTAGCGCTAAACGTGGACTTCGTTGCCAAGGTAACATTCCAAGATTCATTCTAAATGTACATTCTAAAGATGCAAGGTCGACAAAACGAACTTCCGCAAACGAGTCGTGTCCCTCGGGAACCAAGAGCAGCGAAGCACAGGGTTCGAAACTCTCTCACTGTCTCTCTGTCGACGGGCGATATAGCGGAGCATGCGAAGAGCCGGACTACAGAGCAATAACAACACTAATTATAATAAATAAAACACTACACAGTACGGCAGATCAGAAACGTCAACCCAAACTGACATTACTACTGCAAACAGCAAGGCGAAATACCACGCCCTGCAATAGAGACTTAAAAATAAAACACGAAACTTATCTATATATGTATATACACACATACTCGCAAAAAAAAACAACACAATCAATACATGAATTCATTAATTGAGAGAGGAGGAGGTGATTTCCTACTTACCGAATCCAGGAGCTGCAAAAAGAGTGTTAAATAGAAGACAGAGGTTATTGTGCTGTGGGGGGGGGTGGGGGGGTGGGGGGGGGCAGCACAGACTCACCGATGAGGACGCACTATAAGACCTGGTTCTATGCCTCCTGTGTTTGTGCTTACACCTGCTGGCGGCGCGCTGGCTGTGGTAGGGCTCCTGGCGCTGTGAAGGGAACTCCTCCTCGTAATCGCCTCCGCCTCCTCGGCCCGCCCGGTCCCGGCTGTAGTCCTGGCGCCGGTAGCTGCCGCAGTATCGCCGGGTGTACGCCCGCCGCGCCACACACGGGTCATCGTAGCTGAGGGAGCGAGGAGAAAGGTTGCCGTTATTTACTTATCTGTTTTTAAAGCCATCAGTAGCTGGGGGAGTCGGGTGAACAGAAACGTAACAAGGCAAGTGTCATTTGAAAGCGGAATTAATTAGTTGTCATTATTCACAGAGTGTGAGTGTGTTTGTGTGTGAGTGTGTTTGTGTGTGTGTGCGTGCGTGCGTCTCTGTGTGTGTGTTTGTGTGTGTGCGTGCGGTGTGAGTGTGCGTGCGTGCGTCTCTGTGTGTGCGTGCGGTGTGAGTGTGCGTGCGGTGTGAGTGTGCGTGCGGTGTGAGTGTGCGTGCGGTGTGAGTGTGCGTGCGGTGTGAGTGTGCGTGCGGTGTGAGTGTGCGTGCGGTGTGAGTGTGCGTGCGTGCGTCTCTGCGTGCGTGCGTCTCTGCGTGCGTGCGTCTCTGCGTGCGTGCGTCTCTGCGTGCGTGCGTCTCTGCGTGCGTGCGTCTCTGCGTGCGTGCGTCTCTGCGTGCGTGCGTCTCTGCGTGCGTGCGTCTCTGCGTGCGTGCGTCTCTGCGTGCGTGCGTCTCTGCGTGCGTGCGTCTCTGCGTGCGTGCGTCTCTGCGTGCGTGCGTCTCTGCGTGCGTGCGTCTCTGCGTGCGTGCGTCTCTGCGTGCGTGCGTCTCTGTGTGCGTGCGTCTCTGTGTGCCTCTGTGTGTGCGAGTGTCTCTGTGTGTCCTGACCTCCTGGAGCGCAGGTGGAAGCTGTCCTCATGCCTGTGTCCTCTCCGTTCCCTCTCGCTGCTGCTGGACCGGGACCGGCTGCGTCTCCGCCGGTGCTTGCGGCTCCGGTACCGGTCGTGGTAGCTGTCCCGGCTCCCCCGCTCCGAAGAGCGGAGCCGTCTCGGGAGAGGCATCTGAGAGAGAGAGAGAGAGAGACTGAACACTGAGAACCTCTAGGGACGAACACGAAGCCTGAGAAACAAACCAGTCAGCTTTCAAGCAGATTCACACAGACAATTCATGAAGCAACCGTGCTGTATCACAACAATCCGGACATTATATATATAACAATGTAGCTCTGCGCTACAGGCAGCACGGGACAGAGCACAGGCAGCACAATGTGATCCTGTTTAACGCTGCAGGGTGGAACACTGCGGGTTCAGCTGCTAAATCCGGTTCCACTGGCTTTCAAGCAAAACACAGCAGCTGTTTACACAGCGACAAAACCTCTGAAGCTGAGGGAACACGAAGCCTGGTTTCAGGAGACTGTAGGTTTCAGGGCGCTGCGCGGCACACCAGGCAGGGAGACTTGGGGGTTTGATACAGCAAACCTCAAACTAGGTCTCCCGGGGGTCTCCTTTCAAACCACATGCTCCTGAAAACAAAATGAAGCTTCATGTTTAACTCTGCTTCAGACCACAGCATATACAACCTTGTTTCTGTTCATAACTGTACATTCATAGATCAGCTTTCTTCCCCATCCCTTCCTGCTTGGTTATTAAACATGCCTCTCTATGAATGACGTCTTCAATCACCGGCAGAGCTCAGGAAGAATCAGAGGCATTCAGATCCAGGCTTGTTTTGGTTGCTGTGCTCACAGTGGCAGTGCTGATGTCAGAAGAGGCGAGCGCAACGACACACAACCTTCCTACCTGCACAGGACACCGCTACTAAACCGCATCGGTGACACGCACAGAGACTGCAGCGTGGAGTCTGAGTGACTCAGTCACGGCTGATGTCAATTCCAAATGATATTATATTATATAAATGAACTACTGCAGGTAGAGGGGATGCAAATCTCGCAACAGGGTAAAACCAGCTTGTGTCAAGCAGCAAGGAAACAGTACTTTAATTGACTGAGCCCACTCTATCTATCTATCTATCTATCTATATATATATACACACACACACACACGCACGGTAAGCGGACTGTGATCAATAATATTGAGGCTTCAAAAGTTTAGAAGGACAACGGCGTCTTCTCACTACACTGTACAATTATAATTTAGTTTCAGTTTTATCGATAACAGAATGCAGTGTCAACGGTAAACAAATTATATCCTAATTATATTAATGGTGTTTGATGAGAACTCGTGCCAAAACGACCTGTGTGCATATCATAATAATAATAATAATAATAATAATAATAATAATAATAATAATAATAATAATAATAACAATAATACGTGCGGTGTCGTGACAATTTATTATTTATTATCAAACGTGTGTGTATGTTTACGTGGGTTAGAGAGAATCAAACACCGTATTCCTGTGTGGAAAGACCAACAAGACCGCGACAGCCGTTAAATGAAATGGAATCGGTTTTCAAACCTTGCTCACGATGGTAACTCCTCTCTACTCTCATAAGAAATCAGTATTTTACTCTCCGCCATTTCGCCGAGGACTGCTTGGCTGGCGCGCAGTGATAACCGCCGCCATCTTAACTTCAAACACAACACCGACTATCGCCGGGTACTTTCTAACGCCGCCGCCGCCGCACATATATATATATCTGTTTGTATCTCTCTCTCTCTATATATATACATCTGTTTGTATCTATATATATATATATACGTCTGTTTTGTTTACCGTTTTTGCAGCGAGCCCGGTGCGTTTATCCCACAGGAAATCCGTCTTGGCGGTGTTGTTGAATTTGGAAATCAACCCCCCTCAGAATCTCTCTCTCTGTCTCCCTGCGTGCGTGTTGCGTGCGCGCTCCCGATAGCCGCTCCGTTTGGACTCTCTCTGCGGGTGCGTGCTCGGGCCCGCGGTGCAGAAGGACTCCTGTATTTATTTATTTATTTATTTATTTATTTATTTATTTATTTATTTATCATGTTTTTTTTTGGCGCTAGGAATTTGACCTTTTTGCATTTTAAAGCAGCGTGTTCATTATTGTTACCGGTTTACATTCAAATATAGCCCCGCCCACAACAAAGTGTGATACAGCACAGTGAACGCATGGTCAATACCAGACCTCTCTGTGCTTTACAATGCTTCCCTAGGCTTTACCAGACCTCTCTGTGCTTTACAATGCTTCCCTAGGCTTTACCAGACCTCTCTGTGCTTTACAATGCTTCCCTATGCTTTACCAGACCTCTCTGTGCTTTACAATGCTTCCCTATGCTTTACCAGACCTCTCTGTGCTTTACAATGCTTCCCTATGCTTTACCAGACCTCTCTGTGCTTTACAATGCTTCCCTATGCTTTACCAGACCTCTCTGTGCTTTACAATGCTTCCCTATGCTTTACCACACCTCTCCGTGCTTTACAATGCTTCCCTATGCTTTACCAGACCTCTCTGTGCTTTACAATGCTTCCCTATGCTTTACCAGACCTCTCTGTGCTTTACAATGCTTCCCTATGCTTTATCAGACCTCTCTGTGCTTTACAATGCTTCCCTATGCTTTACCACACCTCTCTGTGCTTTACAATGCTTCCCTATGCTTTACCAGACCTCTCTGTGCTTTACAATGCTTCCCTATGCTTTACCAGACCTCTCTGTGCTTTGCAATGCTTCACCGTGCTTTCACTGTGCTTGATTACACTGTGCTGTGTTTTGGGACACTTTTATAACGGGGTGGCGGGGGATGAAAAGGGAAAGGAGGAGGAAAGAGGACGAGACAGTGAGGTGGGGGTCGCGAGAGGGAGAAAGGGGGGGGGGGGGGCAGTGAAGTGAAATGAGGATTTATCGCTGTCGCTGTCAATACCTCATTTGAGAAGCAGAATTCTTTGTCTAAATGCCTGAGCGAACGCATCTCAACGCCGGGGAAACAATCCGAAAAGCAGCCAAACAGGACGGGGCAGCTCCGCCCGCCTATCTCTCTCTCTCTATCTGTCTCTCTCTCTGTCTCTCTCTCTGTCTCTCTCTCTCTGTGTCCAGCTCAGACCGGGTGCTATTGAGGACACACAGCTTCTGAACAGAACCTGTCTGAGGAGCAAGGAGCCGAACTTACAAGAATTGAACTTTACCGCACCAAGGGAAACTAAAGAGAGGGTCGTGTTCTCGACACTCAAATCACATTTTGTTGCTGCAGATTATTATTATTATTATTATTTTTTTTTATTTTTTTTTTTTAAGGACAATAGTGTTTCCGTTACCCCCCCCCCCCCCCCCCCCCCAAAAAAAAATAAAAAATAAATAAAACTGCGAGTCAGTGAGTTTGGAGAATTGTGAAAAGAATGACCTCGACTGTATCATGGAAACGGTAAGAACAATTATTAAGTTATATATAATATTTATTGAACAGTAACCGCACTTTGAGCAGTGCTAGTAAAGACAAATCCTACAAATATCTATATTAGTATTTTAGCAAATTGCGTGTTTCTGTATTTAATCCATTTTTTCTATACTTATGTAAATAACTTACTACACACTTAAAATGCGCATAATAATTGAATTACCGGGAATACAATCATGCAAACTTGTTAAATTTGCAGACGACACAAAAATAGGAGGAGTGGCAAACACTGATGCAGCAGCAAAGGTCATTCAAAATGATCTAGACAGCATTCAGAACTGGGCAGACACATGGCAAATGACATTTAATAGAGAAAAGTGTAAAGTATTGCATGCAGGCAATACAAAATGTGCATTATAACTATCATATGGGAGATACTGAAATTGAAGAAGGAATCTATGAAAAAGATCTAGGAGTTTATGTTGACTCAGAAATGTCTTCATCTAGACAATGTGGGGAAGCTATAAAAAAGGCCAACAAGATGCTCGGATATATTGTGAGAAGTGTTGAATTTAAATCAAGGGAAGTAATGTTAAAACTCTACAATGCATTAGTAAGACAAGGCATGTGGTATGCAGACAGGCTAAAAGAATTGAAGCTATTCAGTCTTGAACAAAGAAGACTAAGCGGTGATCTGATTCAAGCATTCAAAATCCTAAAAGGTATTGACAATGTCAACCCGGGGGGACTTCTTTGACTTGAAAAAAAGAAACAAGGACCAGGGGTCACACATGGAGATTAGATAAAGGGGCATTCAGAACAGAAAATAGGAGGCACTTGTTTTTTTACACAGAGAATTGTGAGGGTCTGGAACCAACTCCCCAGTAATGTTGTTGAAGCTGACACCCTGGGATCCTTCAAGAAGCTGCTTGATGAGATTCTGGGATCAATAAGCTGCTAACAAACCAAACGAGCAGGATGGTCCGAATGGCCTCCTCTCGTTTGGAAACTTTCTTATGTTCTTAAAAGGGTCTTTCATTCTTATCCTGATCTTCTTACAAATACACATTACAGCGCCGTACACGTTACGTCATTTATGACGCGCTCCCGACATGGCGCTTATGTTAAGTGTTCCTCTTGTCCCATTGGTCTGTCGGCGGGCGCGCTGATTGGTTTAAACTTTAAAGGCTCTTGTTGACGGGCTTTGGCCGTTGCTACGGTAACGGGGGACGCCGCCTTTCTAAACACATGGCCGCTTATTGATCTTCGGAGAAGCCAGAAGGTAACAAACAGATCGTATATTTTCTACCGAAACAAAGAACGACAGCGAGCTCTTAGGAATAAACGCTCTGGTGTCATTTCGGGCGTTTTTCTACCTAGATTTGTTGATGTATTTAAAGTTTAAAGGGAAGCGCGTCGGTGTCCGGCGCCCTGTATTAAATATAGATAGATAGATAGAATTTAAATGGTTTTTTTGATGCCATGGCAACCACACTCACGTATTTCGATTTAAATCGATTCATGCGCTTGTGATGTCATTTACTGCTTTGTTAATGACGCAACGATCTGCTATTCCTTTCCGTTTAACCCATCTCTCTCTCCCTCTCCCCCTCTCTCTCTCTCTCTCTCTCTCTGTCTCATTCTCTCTCTGTCTCATTCTCTCTCTCTCTCTCTCTCTCTCTCTGTCTCTCTCTCTCTCTGTCTCATTCTCTCTCTCACTCTCTGTCTCTCTCTCTGTCTCTCTCTTTCTCTCTCTCTCTCTCTGTCTCATTCTCTCTCTCTCTCTCTCTCTCTCTCTCTCTCTCTCTCTCTCTCTCTCTCTCTCTCTCGTGTTTTCTCGTGCAGGGTGATCCGGAAAGTGAAGATGGGAAAGAAGGTAGAGAAAGTGCTGAAGGAGAGAGTCGAGAAGGGAGGAGGAGCCGCGTCGAGCAGCGCGGAGGAGGAGGCGGCTCGGAGTGCCGGTAATGCGGAGGGGCCTCCACTGTCAGTGACATTATTATAAATGCAGCTGACCCTGTCTCTTCTATCAGTTCATATGTGCAGCTGACCCTGTCTCTTCTATCAGTTCATATGTGCAGCTGACCCTGTCTCTTCTATCAGTTCATATGTGCAGCTGACCCTGTCTCTTCTATCAGTTCATATGTGCAGCTGACCCTGTCTCTTCTATCAGTTCATATGTGCAGCTGACCCTGTCTCTTCTATCAGTTCATATGTGCAGCTGACCCTGTCTCTTCTATCAGTTCATATGTGCAGCTGACCCTGTCTCTTCTATCAGTTCATATGTGCAGCTGACCCTGTCTCTTCTATCAGTTCATATGTGCAGCTGACCCTGTCTCTTCTATCAGTTCATATGTGCAGCTGACCCTGTCTCTTCTATCAGTTCATATGTGCAGCTGACCCTGTCTCTTCTATCAGTTCATATGTGCAGCTGACCCTGTCTCTTCTATCAGTTCATATGTGCAGCTGACCCTGTCTCTTCTATCAGTTCATATGTGCAGCTGACCCTGTCTCTTCTATCAGTTCATATGTGCAGCTGACCCTGTCTCTTCTATCAGTTCATATGTGCAGCTGACCCTGTCTCTTCTATCAGTTCATATGTGCAGCTGACCCTGTCTCTTCTATCAGTTCATATGTGCAGCTGACCCTGTCTCTTCTATCAGTTCATATGTGCAGCTGACCCTGTCTCTTCTATCAGTTCATATGTGCAGCTGACCCTGTCTCTTCTATCAGTTCATATGTGCAGCTGACCCTGTCTCTTCTATCAGTTCATATGTGCAGCTGACCCTGTCTCTTCTATCAGTTCATATGTGCAGCTGACCCTGTCTCTTCTATCAGTTCATATGTGCAGCTGACCCTGTCTCTTCTATCAGTTCATATGTGCAGCTGACCCTGTCTCTTCTATCAGTTCATATGTGCAGCTGACCCTGTCTCTTCTATCAGTTCATATGCCCAACCCTTTTCGTTCTGAGTGCCTCTTGTGTGATTTCTGGGGTGCTGTGTGTGGTTTTGGGGGTCTGAGGTGGTGTTGGGGTTTGACTCATCTCTCTCTTCTTTTCTTTCTATCTATTATTATTTTTTTTAGCAGCCTGCACACAGGAGAAGACAACGCCGCACACTGTGGGTAAGAAAGAGAGAGACAGAGAGAGACAGAGAGGGAGAAAGGAAGGGAGAGGGGGAGAGAGAGAGGGGGAGAGAGAGAGGGGGGAGAGAGAGAGGGGGAGGGGAGAGAGAGAAATACAGCCAGTATTTTTGGTTTAGGGACGCTCAGGTGAGATCTCAGTTTATTTCTTGGTTTCGTTGTTCGCTGTTTGTTTCTCATTGTGAAACTTTTCCCTTGTCTCTCTGCCTCCCCCTAGAGGAGTACGTGTGTACCGGCATTCTGGAAACTGACTTCCCAGAACTCTGCGCTCTCGTGGGAATGAAGGAGATCCCAGCGGTGACCTCGCGACCCCGCCCACCGGTCACGCCCACTACCGAGAAGAGCATGCTGGGTAAGCGACCGAATTGTGTTGAACTGTGTTGCTGATGCGCTGTGTTGTGGATTGTCTTGTGGTGTGTGTGTGTGTGTGTGTGTTGTGGATTGTCTTGTGGTGTGTGTTGTGTGTGTGTGTGTTGTGGATTGTCTTGCTGTGTTGTGATGTTGTGTTGTGATGTTGTTTTGTAACGCTGCGTCGTTGTGTTTCAGAGGAGCGGCAGTCCCTCTCGACTCCGCCCCCAGGCTCCGCCCCCTCAGGAGAGCGCTTCGCCTATTTCCGCCCGCGCCTGCAGGTGGAGCTGGAGAGCGAGGACCCCCGGACAGTGAGGGAGGTGCAGGTCAAGGGTGAGTCTGAACGCTGCGCCTCTGCCCCTCTGTGTCGCATGTCTTTGTGGCTCTATCTCCCTGTCCCTCTCCCCCTCTCTCTGTCCCTCTGTCTCCCTGTGTCTCTCCGTCCCCCTCCCTCTCTGTCTCACGTGTCTCTGTGTCCCCGCAGGATGGAAGGTAGATGAGAGGATGGTTCGTGTTTTCAGCAAGTCTCTGCCGAGCCTGTCCAGCCTACAGAGCTTCCAGTGAGTGCCAGGGACCCGGGTTCCAGGGGAGCCGTGATACTGGGAGCGCTGGGAATGGAATGCGTGAGCCTGCGATCTGAGCAGCAAAGAGCCAGCGAGCTGCACTGAACGCTGCAGTCGTGTGTGGAGCTCAGTGATACGAGGCCGCCTGCACTTCCACTCTGCTGATGTGAAAACGACAGCAGGAGCCCCTTCCTCCCCCTCGTCTGTTTTCATCAATCCGTTTGTTTGTTTTTTCTTCTTTCTCTCCAGCCTGTGGAACGTGGGTCTGACCGACAGCCTCCTGAACTCCCTCCAAGCCGCCCTGCCTCTCTGCCTGAAGCTCAGGTGAGAAACCAGCACAGGAGCCACCCTAACCCTAACCCCCCAACCCCAACTCCAACCCCCAAATCTAACCCAACCCCAACCATCAACCCCCAACCCCCAACCAGAACCCCAACCCACAACCCCCAATCCCAACCCCCAACCCCCAACCCCAACCCCCAAATCTCACCCAAACCCAACCCACAACCCCCAATCCCAACCCCAGAATCTCACCCAAACCCAACCCACAACCCCCAATCCCAACCCCCAACCTCCAACCCCAACCCCGAAATCTAACCCAACCCCAACCCCCAACTCCGAAATCTAACCCAACCCCAACCCCCAACTCCCAACCCCCAACCCCAACCCCAAAATCTAACCCAACCCCGAAATCTAACCCAAACCCAACCCCAACCCACAACCCCCAACCCCCAACCCCAACCCCAAAATCTCACCCAAACCCAACCCACAACCCCCAATCCCAACCCCCAACCCAACCCCCAACCCCCAACCCCAACCCTAAAATCTAACCCAACCCTGAAATCTAACCCAACCCCCAACCCCAACCCTGAAATCTAACCCAACCCCAACCCTAACCCTCTCCCTCTGCCCCTCTCTCTCAGGATGCTAGTTTTGGACGGCACCCCTATCCCTCAGCAGTCTTATTACAGACTGATTGCAGAAGACAGCGCGTGAGTCCCGTTCTCAATTCCTCTTCTGTATTTTTCCCCTGATTTTTCTTATGAATGAAGACCAGTGTAACATGTGCAGTGACTCAGCCAATCACAACTCTCCTCCCCCCTCAGCCTGACTCACGTGTCGTTGCGGAACAATAAAATCGATGCAGAGGGAGCGAAGCTGATTGGACAAGCCCTCTCTACCCCCAAATCCACCAATAAGAACCTGACTTCCCTGAACCTGGCGTACAATCATCTATCAGACCAGGGAGCCGATCACATAGCACAGGTGAGGAGACTGAGGCAAGCAGACCAGCGTGTGGGCTCTAGTGCCTTCATCAGTGTTATTGAGTCAAGCAGACCAGTTGACTGTCTCAGTGTCTGAGTTGGTGTTGACTGTGTCTCAGTGTCTGGGTTGGTGTTGACTGTGTCTCAGTGTCTGGGCTGGTGTTGACTGTGTCTCAGTGTCTGGGCTGGTGTTGACTGTGTCTCAGTGTCTGGGCTGGTGTTGACTGTGTCTCAGTGCCTGGGCTGGTGTTGACTGTGTCTCAGTGTCTGGGCTGGTGTTGACTGTGTCTCAGTGTCTGGGCTGGTGTTGACTGTGTCTCAGTGTCTGGGTTGGTGTTGACTGTGTCTCAGTGCCCTGTTTTCTCCCCCCCCCCTCCTCTCCCTCCCCAGGGCCTGCGTCTGAACCGAACCCTGCTCTGCCTCTCTCTGGCTCACAATGGGATCGGGGACGAGGGCGCGCTGAAGCTGGCAGAGGTGAGAGTGCTGGATTGAGTCTCTGTGTGTTCAGTCTGGATTGAGTCTCTGTGTGTTCAGTCTGGATTGAGTCTCTGTGTGTTCAGGCTGTATTGAGTCTCTGTGTGTTCAGTCTGGATCGAGTCTCTGTGTGTTCAGGCTGTATTGAGTCTCTGTGTGTTCAGTCTGTATTGAGTCTCTGTGTGTTCAGTCTGTATTGAGTCTCTGTGTGTTCAGTCTGTATTGAGTCTCTGTGTGTTCAGTCTGGATTGAGTCTCTGTGTGTTCAGGCTGTATTGAGTCTCTGTGTGTTCAGTCTGGATTGAGTCTCTGTGTGTTCAGTCTGGATTGAGTCTCTGTGTGTTCAGTCTGTATTGAGTCTCTGTGTGTTCAGTCTGTATTGAGTCTCTGTGTGTTCAGTCTGTATTGAGTCTCTGTGTGTTCAATGTCTCTCAGGTTCTTGGCCCCTTCGCTCTGACCCATGAAGAGACCGTGGAGAGGAGGTGGCTGCTGTTAGGAAGAGATTCGGAGAGACAGAAATCTGTGAGTCAAACAACCATGTATTTCATTTTCTAGGCTTGTATTCTCTCCTCTCCTCTCCCTCCCTCTCTCCTCTCTCCCTCCCTCTCTCCTCTCTCCCTCCCTCTCTCCTCTCCTCTCACTCCCTCTCTCCTCTCTCCTCTCTCCTCTCTCTCTCCTCTCTCCTCTCTCATTCCCTCTCTCCTCTCTCCCTCCCTCTCTCCTCTCTCCTCTCTCACTCCTCTCTCCTCTCTCATTCCCTCTTTTCTCTCTCCCTCCCTCTCTCCTCTCTCCCTCCCTCTCCTCTCTCCCTCCCTCTCTCCTCTCTCCTCCCTCTCTCCTCTCTCACTCCCTCTTTCCTCTCTCCTCTCACTCCCTCTCTCCTCTCTCCCTCCCTCTCTCATTCCCTCTCTCCCTCCCTCTCTCCTCTCTCACTCCCTCTCTCCTCTCTCCTCTCTCCCTCCCTCTCTCCTCTCTCCCTCCCTCTCTCCTCTCTCACTCCCTCTCTCCTCTCTCCTCTCTCCCTCCCTCTCTCCTCTCTCCCTCCCTCTCTCCTCTCTCACTCCCTCTCTCCTCTCTCCTCTCTCTCTCCTCTCTCACTCCCTCTTTCCTCTCTCCTCTCACTCCCTCTCTCCTCTCTCCCTCCCTCTCTCATTCCCTCTCTCCCTCCCTCTCTCCTCTCTCCCTCCCTCTCTCCTCTCTCCTCTCTCCCTCCCTCTCTCTAGCCCGCTACGCGCCGTGCTGACTCGAAGGGGGAGCGGCCCCTCAGCCACCACAGCAGCACCTCGCTGGAGCGGAGCAAAGACAAGCCCAGTCGAGCCACCTCCAAGAAGAAGGTAAGAGAGAGAGCAGAGAGACAGGGAGAGAGTGGAACTTAATGGGATGGAATGGAATAGAATGGAATGGAATAGAATGGCGTGGAATGCACTAGAATGGAATGGAATGGAATAGAATGGAATGGAATAGAATGGCGTGGAATGCAATAGAATGGAATGGAATAGAATATAACGGGGTGGTGGAATGCACTAGAATGGAATAGAATGAAATCGCGTCAGGGCTGTACTGAATGAATCCAGTGGCTGGACAGTAGGTGTGCCTGTTCAGTGACTGGCACTCATTTCCCTTACAGGACACCCCCAAAAAGGACGAGAAACCCGGAGCAGCCAATCAGGGCACAGGGTCCGAGGCGGCTGCAGGAAAGGGCGGAGCCTCAGGAAAGAAGGAGGAAAATAAACTGGGAAAGAAACGTAAGATCAGGGAGCCGGCTGATCCAATCAAATCCAACCCGACAAACTGGAATTATATCTGGGATGCAATTAGAAAAATTATAGCAGGATTCGATCTGGATTCGATCTGCATTCTGCTTGAAATTCAATTAGAATTCACTCAGGATTCATTGGGAATATGATGTGGATTCAGTCTGGTTTCAATCTAAGTTCTGATGTGGATTCCAGTGGTATTCATTGTGGATTCCAGTGTGGATTCAGTGTGGATTCCAGTGGGATTCATTGTGGATTCAGTCAGGATTCAGTGTGGATTCCAGTGGTATTCATTGTGGATTCAGTCAGGATTCAGTGTGGATTCCAGTGTGGATTCCAGTGTGGATTCAGTCAGGATTCATTGTGGATTCCAGTGTGGATTCAGTGTGGATTCCAGTGTGGATTCAGTGTGGATTCAGTCAGGATTCAGTGTGGATTCCAGTGGTATTCAGTGTGGATTCAGTGTGGATTCAGTGTGGATTCAGTGTGGATTCCAGTGGTATTCAGTGTGGATTCAGTGTGGATTCAGTGTGGATTCAGTGTGGATTCCAGTGGATTCAGTGTGGATTCCAGTGGTATTCATTGTGGATTCAGTGTGGATTCAGTCTGGATTCCAGTGGATTCAGTGCAGATTCTGCCAGTGTAATCACCCCGCTGTCTCTCTCTCGCTGTGTTTCAGCCTCTGATACGAAGGTGCCCCGCTCCAAGGGGGCTCGATCGGGGGGCAAAGAGAAGCGCCCCCCAGTGATAGAGCTGGAGGTGAGACCCGAAACACTGCCAGAACAGAGCCCTCCCCTGAAGGGGTCTACCCCTTTTCCCCTCTCTCCCCCTCTCCGTCCCTCTCTCTCCTCCCTCCCCCTGCTGGCGTGTGATTGACAGCACTGCGCCGTTCCTTTTGCTTATTGTCGTTCTCTCAATTCTAGGGCAAGGGCAGTGTTGTGCAGCAGAAGGTAGGGAATCAAGTCACATGCTACTCAACTCTTTAACACATTTCTGCATGAGCCAGCTGGCCAGGATCCCCAGTGGGCTGTATTGCCTCCGTGTTTGACTGGGATTGTAACATTGAGTAGACACTGCATTCTGAACAGAGCAGAGCAGAGAGATCAGATGGTATCAGTGAAGCAGTCCTGAGGCTCTGCATTGCATGAATCCTGGGAGAGCTACAGTCCAGGGTGCTGCAAAACGCTCTAATGATAGAATCCAGCTGTGAGTGATCCAGGGACAGGCTCGTTCATGTAAGCTCTGCTCTCCCCTCGCAGCCAGTGGAGCAGCTGGAGACAGTGAGCCCCCTGCTGGACAGTGCAGAGCATCGCGACGGGAAGCTCTTCATCCCTGGGAACAGCACGCTGGCCAGCCTCAACCTCATGGGTAAGAATCAGCATAGATCCCCAGACGCTCGCTTACAGAAAGACAGTCGGACAAACTATTAATCTCTCCTCCCCTCTCCCCTTCTCCTCCTCTCCCCTCCTCTCCTCACCACTCCTCTCCCCCTCCCCCTCCTCTCCCCCTGTCTCCCCCTCTCCTCTCCTCCCCTCCTCTCCCCCTCTCTGCAGGTAACAGCCTCACCGCTCGCTCCCTCCCCAGTCTCCTCTCCTCTCTGCTCAGTCAGGGTGACGCTCGGTCGGGGAAGGTCGGCACAGGGCTGCTCAGACTGAACCTCGCGGTGAGTACCTCCACCAGCCAGCAGGGGGCGCTGCAGCCAGGCTGTCTTCACCAGCAAGGGGAGCTGCAGCCAGGCTGGCTTTACCAGCAGGGGGAGCTGCAGCCATGCTGTCTTCACCAGCAGGGGGAGCTGCAGCCAGGCTGGCTTTACCAGCAGGGGGAGCTGCAGCCAGGCTGGCTTTACCACTCCATAGATCTGCTAGGGTTAGAGACAAAGAAAGAAAGAAAGAAAGAAAGAAAGAAAGAATGAATGAGAGTAAAAAATGAATGAACCTGTTCTTCTTGGTTTGATTCACTTTTGTGAATAATTCTCTCTGTTTCCGTCGTCACATCCTGAGCACTTTCTGAAACAGTTAAAGTAAACCTCAGTGAGCTCTCAGAATCAAGTCTAAACTACACCCGGTACACCAGAGTGCAACCACTAACCCGTCCCCCCGGAAACACCACATTGGTTCCGGGGGGGGGGGGGGGGTTAACGGTCACACCAGACCTGATGCTGAGAGCTCCGTCGAGGCTGGAGGAGGGAGCGGTTAAACAGGAACACGCTGTTTCGTTTCTTCAGAGAAACAGCTTCCCTCTGGACTGTGATTCCTTCACAAAGATCCAGGAGACCCTGAGCGTCCGGGACCCCCTGACCAAAAACCTGGCGTCCCGATCTCCCGAGGGGGAGCAGGTGCAGCCGGCGTGACGGACACGCAGCCTCACCCATGCAGTGGAAGTGACTGCATCTCACGAAACAGCGCCCTCCAGCTTTCCTGTTGAGAACTTACATCAGCTCCAAGTGAGTGGATCTGCAGTATGAAAGTAAACAAAGCCATTAAACGTTGTTGTTATTATTATTATTATTATTATTATTATTATTATTATTATTATTATTATTATTGTTATGCGATTTGATTTTAAAATCTGTTTAAAAACAATAATAAACTATATTTATGAATAATAAGTTTGTTTACACGGTTATCATGGGAGCAGTGAAAACAGCACTGGAAATGGATCCTGAAGCCATTCTGGTTTTAATGGTTTCATGGTGTGTGTGAACCTGAGCCTTGCTGTATCTTACAAAGTCTGACCACCAGAGGTCACTGTCTCATTATTTTTGTTATTCGAAATGATTTGGCTGCACAGGCATCGCTGTGACTGGACTATACAGCTAACCCTGCTCACTGTGACTGGACTGTACAGCTAACCCTGCTCACTGTGACTGGACTGTACAGCTAACCCTGCTCACTGTGACTGGACTATACAGCTAACCCTGCTCACTGTGACTGGACTATACAGCTAACCCTGCTCACTGTGACTGGACTGTACAGCTAACCCTGCTCACTGTGACTGCTGGACTATACAGCTAACCCTGCTCACTGTGACTGGACTGTACAGCTAACCCTGCTCACTGTGACTGCTGGACTATACAGCTAACCCTGCTCACTGTGACTGGACTGTACAGCTAACCCTGCTCACTGTGACTGGACTGTACAGCTAACCCTGCTCACTGTGACTGGACTGTACAGCTAACCCTGCTCACTGTGACTGCTGGACTATACAGCTAACCCTGCTCACTGTGACTGGACTGTACAGCTAACCCTGCTCACTGTGACTGGACTGTACAGCTAACCCTGCTCACTGTGACTGGACTATACAGCTAACCCTGCTCACTGTGACTGGACTGTACAGCTAACCCTGCTCACTGTGACTGGACTGTACAGCTAACCCTGCTCACTGTGACTGGACTGTACAGCTAACCCTGCTCACTGTGACTGGACTATACAGCTAACCCTGCTCACTGTGACTGGACTGTACAGCTAACCCTGCTCACTGTGACTGCTGGACTGTACAGCTAACCCTGCTCACTGTGACTGGACTATACAGCTAACCCTGCTCACTGTGACTGGACTGTACAGCTAACCCTGCTCACTGTGACTGCTGGACTGTACAGCTAACCCTGCTCACTGTGACTGGACTGTACAGCTAACCCTGCTCACTGTGACTGGACTGTACAGCTAACCCTGCTCACTGTGACTGGACTATACAGCTAACCCTGCTCACTGTGACTGGACTGTACAGCTAACCCTGCTCACTGTGACTGGACTGTACAGCTAACCCTGCTCACTGTGACTGGACTGTACAGCTAACCCTGCTCACTGTGACTGGACTATACAGCTAACCCTGCTCACTGTGACTGGACTGTACAGCTAACCCTGCTCACTGTGACTGCTGGACTACTTTTGAAGATAGATCTATAACTGGATGAAAATTCTAAGGTTCTTATTGGTTGAAAGTGACATCACCGGCTTGCTGGCGCTGGAACTGAAGCCCAGCGAGGATCGTCCCCGACTGAGATCCAGCACAGCTACAGCCAGGGTCAACAGGACAGCTAACTTAGCAATGCAATAACACAGAGAAGCCTCCAACAGAGCGATGCATTCAGCAACGCAAGATTAATACTGCGACCGTCTGCGTGCTCACTGCATGCGCTGAAGAGGGATGCGTGTCTATTGTAGCAGGACATGGGGGGTGGGAGGGGAGGGGGGAGGTCACAGAGTTAAAACAGGGGCTTTGAATACAAAACAAACCCCTGTGTGAATGTAGCATGAACCCTTATTAACGTTTCCTCAAAGCACAGTGGAATTAAGCACAGAGAGGTCTGGTAAAGCATAGGCAAGCATTGTAAATCACTCTAACCCGCTGCCTCCTCTCTGCTCTGCCCCTCTCCCTGTAACCCGCTGCCTCCTCTCTGCTCTGCCCCTCTCCCTGTAACCCGCTGCCTCCTCTCTGCTCTGCCCCTCTCCCTGTAACCCGCTGCCTCCTCTCTGCTCTGCCCCTCTCCCTGTAACCCGCTGCCTCCTCTCTGCTCTGCCCCTCTCCCTGTAACCCGCTGCCTCCTCTCTGCTCTGCCCCTCTCTCTGTAACCCGCTGCCTCCTCTCTGCTCTGCCCCTCTCCCTGTAACCCGCTGCCTCCTCTCTGCTCTGCCCCTCTCCCTGTAACCCGCTGCCTCCTCTCTGCTCTGCCCCTCTCCCTGTAACCCGCTGCCTCCTCTCTGCTCTGCCCCTCTCCCTGTAACCCGCTGCCTCCTCTCTGCTCTGCCCCTCTCCCTCTAGCCCGTGCTTCACCCTGTTTTTTGGCTCAGATCCCGTGCAGCACACAAAGGGAAACGGCAAACCGCACCAGCGGAACAATAAAACAAAACTCACATTTACAAAAACACTTTCCCATTATTTATTTGATATATATAATTTTGTTTTTGTCTAAAGCATTCAGCCACAGAGAACAATCTTTTCCGTTTTGAGGTTTAACAATAATAATACAAAATAATGAAAAAAAACAAAACAGTTTTAGTCTCATAACAGAAATTAAAAAAAAAAAAACATTTAGAATTTCTCAGGTTAAAAAAATAGTCCAGGGTTGCCCTT